>NC_047526.1:22556337-22856337 GCF_902827115.2 Pseudochaenichthys georgianus
ACAGCGTATTCTTACAATAAATTCAAAGTTGTCTGCACCCACAAAACTGTAATCAAATCAAGTTTTATTTATATAGCACATTTAAAAGTGATTTTTGGTCGAGCCAAAGTGCTGTACATCACAATAAAAGACAGAAATATAAAAAACAAAAACACAGGGAATAGTCAGGTGTCATACTCCGCTCTGACTAGAAGGCCAGAGAGAAAAAGCGTGTTTTTAGTGTTGATTTAAAAATCACTAGTGTCTCAGCCATCCTCACATGGAGGGGCAGACTATTCCAGAGCCTAGGGCTAGCTGCTGTGAAGGCTCGGTGCCCTCGGGTTTGAGCCTGGTCTTGGGCACTATCAGCAACAGCTGGTCAGCAGACCTTAAAGCTCTGGCTGGGGTGTAGCGATGGAGGAGTTTGGCTATATAGGCAGGAGCCAGCCCATTTAGGGCTTTGAAAACAAATAAAAGGATTTTAAAATCAATTCGGAACCAAATTGGAAGCCAGAATTGGGGTGATGTGGTCACGCTTTTTGTGGCCAGTCAGAAGACGTGCAGCTGCGTTCTGGATTAGCTGCAGGCGTTTAATTGAGCCCTGGTCCATACCAACATACAGAGCGTTGCAATAGCCAAGTCTCGAGGTAACAAAGGCATTAATAACAATTATTGGTCTTTAAAAGATAAATACGATGTAAAGATAGCATTTTCACTTAGTTTTTGTTGTAAACCATTACAGGCCAGTTTAACTGCAATGACAGGCAGGATTGTCTTGCTGCAGAAGAGACTGTGTTGATTGTGTATACACCATTTTTTTCCAAGTCACTCGTAATAACTTGAAGACGAAGGATTAAGTGATTACTTTTTCCTGCATATTTGATTTTTAATTTCAATATTCCAAAGGTATTTGGAGCTACAACACTAGGTATTCTATCAATCAGTCAATCGTCAGGAAAATATTTGCATTCATCCTCGAAGAAATTTTCAAGCAAAATGACATGCTGTCAGCCCCTAAAATATCGACATTTTACATAATACCAGGGGCGGATCTAGAAAAAATATTCATGGGGTGGCAAGAGGGTGTCAGGAGATTTTGAGGGGTGGCATCCCCTGGCAGAAGTATATGATGATTTAATCTTAGTCATATCAATCACTGTTCATTTCATTTCATTTCAAACCTTTATTTATCCAGGTGTATCCCATTGAGATCATTGATCTCTTTTTCAAGGGAGACCTGCTCAAGTAGGTTCCACATGAAACATAAAAACATAAACAGAACAACAAAAAGATACAGCATCATTACAGGGATTTACAATTTACATAACTATCCACATGAACAGGTACCAACAGCTTCCGATTGAGAAGCATCCAACATTTAGTGGCACCAGATTGCTCAGTTTCCATTTCAATTGCAGGCTATTCCAAGACAGTGGAGCTGCGCATCTAAATGCCATCTTCCCTAAGACAGTCCTAGCAGTTGGCACATTTAATAAAAACACAGCATGCGATCTCAGGCAGTAGCCACTTACAATTCGCCGTGAGATCAGGGAGCAGATGTAGGATGGAAGTTTCCCTAATATGGCTTTGTATATAAAAATGTACCAGTGATTGAGCCTCCGTACAGTTAGCGAAGGCAAACCATTCCTTGCATACAGGGTAGTGATGGGTTAATGCTTTACAGTTTGTCACAAATCTCAGTGCACTGTGATACGCAGCATCTAACTTGACCAGGCAACTTTCAAGCTTTCCAAGGTTAACTTGGAAAGCCACAATATTGATATTTTAACTCAATAACATTAGGTGACATTATTGTGGCACATCAGTAAAGCCTTAAAGGTCCCATGTCATGGACATTTCTACTGATCATAATTCCATTGTTGAGGTATATTAAAATAGATTTATACTGTGCAATTTTCCAAACTCACATTGGTTTCTCATACAGCATCTCTGTGAATTATGTGTATTCACCGGTATTCACTCTCTGTCCTAAACGGCTTGTTGGAGCTCCTGCCCCCCCCCCCCCTCCCTGTGAGCCCAGTGTGCTCTGATTGGTCGGGACGTTGCGGGGCTCGTTGCTGCGAGGAGCGGACAGGCTTCCGGCTTGGCGATACAGCGAGAACAAGCTAAACTCATCCTGAGCACACACAAACACTCACAGCCGAAGTAAAAACAATAAGTATGGCTTGATAATGAGTAAGAAAAAGGTTTATAACGCTGTGAGAATGGGTCTGCAGAGAGTATTTCTCCGCGATCCCAATTTAATAGCCCGAAAAACGTTTACCCATTTAAACAGTCGTGGTAGATACCTTGTTTGTTTTAAAGGTCACATGTCATGGTCATTTCCACTGATCATAATTCCATTGTTGAGGTCTACTAGAATAGATTTATACTGTGCAATTTTCCAAACTCACATTGGTTTCGCATACCGCATCTCTGTAAAGTATGTGTATTCAGCAGTATTCACTCTCCACTAAACGGCTCGTTGCAGCTCTTGCCCCCCCTCCCTGTGAGCCCAGTGTGCTCCGATTGGTCGGGACCAGTCGGGACGTTGTGAATCGCGCTAAGCTCCGTGGAGGTGTGATTTCCTTGTTTAGCGATACACAGCCAAACTCACCCTAAGCACACACAAAGTCACAGCCGAAGTAAAAACAATAAGTGTGGCTTGATATTGAGTAAGAAAAAGGTTGATAAACGCTGTGAGAATGGGTCTGCAGAGAGAATTTTGCCGCGATCCCAACTGTCTGTTATCAGTCTGCAGCCAGGGAGGAGAAATCAGCAGAGCTGCGTGCACTGAGTGTGTGAGGAAGTCGTGGATTGGTCAATTTGGACCAATCAGCGGGGGCTTAATGTAACGGCTCTGCGGACGTAACGTAACGGCTCCACGGATTGGTCCATTTCGTTCCAGGGACGACATGACATAATGATGTCCCCGGAAGAATCAAATGGACAGTGACGTATCTCCAACGAGGCGTTTTGGGGAGGTATTTTCTGTTTTAGAGTTGTACTCCCACATGGTGTACTTTGAGGGTTTTGACTCTGCACACCGTTTACATGCATAAAAACCTTCATAACACACAAGGGGATGGGTAATAACCGGAAAAGCATGACATGTCACCTTTAAACATCATAAATACATAAACAACAATGAATACTTACAGGTTGTGTACCCGAATCTCCCGCTGGTCCAAACAAAGTAGGAACAGCATCGTTCTTCAGTGCCCTACGCTGTACATATCCGGCATGAATCGCTGAAAGGTTTGTGAAGCTTTGTTTCGTGAAATGCTGGCAGAGGGTGTGGCCTCTGGGTATTCACACGTCACAGTACCCAGGAAGTAAACAATGGAAAATGAGAAATCTCCAACGAGAGTTGTACTCGCTACAGGGTGTACTTTGAGGGTTTTTGACTCTGCAGACCGTTTACATGCATAAAAACCTTCATAACACATAAGGGGACGGGTAATAACCGGAAAAGCATAACATGGGCCCTTTAAATAGAAATCTATAAGGTATAATTCAACCTGTTCTACACCACACCCCCGATACCGGGGGAAAAACGCGTCATCTGCAGGAAACAGCATCTGAGGGCATCTTAATATTCAATAAACTATGAATGTTTTATATCCATGTAACGGGATGAAACTCAGCTAACTGATCATTTTTTATTTTATTTTTTAAAAGCTAGCGCTGAGCCTATGAATTAGCCACGAGCGAAGAATGCAACAGCGTTTTGCACAGAAACTCACTCATAACACCCTTATTACTTATCGTAGCTGCACGTCCAACCCATCGATCTGATCGTGAGATGACACAGAATCGATCGGTACCTACATTATCACTCCATGATAAGAACTCGCGAAGATATTAACAAGAACAGACATCAAAACATGTGGCGCTAGGTAGCTAGAAACGGCAAAATGGCTTACATTTGTCGTTGTCTGGTCAAAAGTGGTCTTCAATGGCATTAAAACGATAAAAACGCTGCTGAAGTTAATCCATGGGTTAATCCAGTGGTTCCCAAAGTGGGGGGCGTGACCCCCCTGGGGGCGCAGAGGCATGACAGGGGGCGCGAGAGACCAGGAGGAAAAATGGTTATAAAAAAAAAAAAATCATTATAGATTCGAAAATAATATGATATAGTACTATTACGTCTGGGTCTCTGTGTTTCATTAAAGCTCGGCTCTGTGTGTGTGTGGAACGAGCCATTTTGTGTGCGTGCGCGAGCGAGAGAGAGAGCGCACCGGTACCGGAGATCGTAGTTGTTTAGTTGCTTCTGGTGCTAGCGAGCTATGCTAACGGATATAAAGAGTTTTTTCAACAACAAGGTGGAGGAGAGTTCTCTCCTGTCAGACTGAGAGGCTCAGTAAACTAAAGGACTCTCTGAGTGTTTAGATAGTTAACTTTAGTCTAAGTTATCTCAGTGGGTCTCAAACGTTTTGGTCACCATTAATGTAAACAATTATTTCCGAGGCACACTTTTATATGATCATTATAGTTATAAAAAAATAAGAGAATACATGAAAAACAGGTATGAAATACTATATGACAGTAACAAAAGAATAAAGTTTAAAAGGGTGATTTGTAAAATATCCATAAAGAAAAAGTAAATCTGTTTACAGTTCTGTTTCATATAGGTGTTGAGAGATGTATGCATAGATCTCTTCACTTTGCTCTCAAAGTGCACCAGATTGATGCTTTTAACTTCAATATTTAAAAATAAATCTTCCCGGGGGAGCTTGCCCCCAGACCCCACTATGTGAGGTCCACACACCGCCTACAAAAAATAGCACTTTACCCCTGCTTACACCTATATGCCTCGAGCCTTCATTGTAACTGTCACACTGTGTATTTGCGTGGGGAGTGTTGCAGTAGAAAATTCCACTGTAGCGACCGGTACATTAATGGGAAACCCTAAATGTTTGAGCACCCTCTATGAAACGTCAAGCTACCCCACAGCACACCAAAATAAATATCTGGCGCCGCCACTGAGCCTGACTATTTGTGTTGGGGGGGCCCGACTTATTTTTTTCTCCAAGACAGAAAACGTTTGAGAACCACTGGGTTAATCCAATGTGTCTGTGTCCCTTTGAAATTATTTCTGATAATCCATAAGCAATAAACCTGCTTTTCCGTTTCCAGATGTCAGAGCAAGAGATAGGTTTGCTCTGATGCAAACCTGCATGCGCAAAGCCCCCACCTTTTTTTGTTAACATGTGTGTATGGGAAATTCTCCTTCGATTCGATTGGCTCTAACGGTCAAAAAGAGATGTCAATCACCAACATCGACCAATGGGTTCCAGAGAAACGGTAAAAACGCCCATTTCCACCCAAATCACCTCAGAGGTGGAGTTTATTTTGCTAAACCTCTCTAAAAAGGTCAAATGTCACTTGTTTTGCATCAATCTTGATACAGGGTACTTATTATATGTTGTACTTTGGATTCCTAAAGCTTTTAGTCTACCTTACCATCATCCAAGGGTAGTTTTCACCAGAGATGGGGTCGTTACTAAAAAAAAGTAATATATTACATATTACATATTACTTTAAAAAAAGTAATATATTACACTGCTTCGTTACTCTCTACATAAAGTAACTCGTTACTTTACTTGCAGGGCCGGCCCGCCCCTCCCTGCAGGCAGATCACGCAGACTGCTAAAGTTTCAAATGTTCTCTTTAGTTCAGTTTCCATTGTCGCATAAGACTGATCCAGATCCTGAATGTTTTCCTATCTGACCGTGGCTGTCCTCTGTCTCCTGCTATCTGTATATTTTGCGCAGTCTATCTCTGCTCACGCTGTGCGTCGGCGTGTTCTCCTGCATGTTGGCCATGTGTTGCACTCACTGGAACCAGACACCGCAAAGACTTAAGCCGAGCACGTACGAACTGCGCATGCGTGAGTGGCAATAACTCTCCTTAACAGCAGGCGGCGGTAGTGTGTATTCGTCATTCCAAACAGGCAACAACCGGAAAACAGAGAAGAAGAACAGAATACGTGATATAAACAAACAACAAATAGCTGTGCGTTAGCTTCACCTTAGCATGTGTTCTTTGCAGGTGTTTGTTGAGGTTTGATTTTGACTGATTTTAGTAAGTAACGAAGTAACGCGTGTCGGGGGAATGTTAGTAACTGTAGTGTGATTACTGAATTATAAAAGTAGCGCGTTACACTACTCCGTTACCGACAAAAGTAATATTATTACAGTAACGCGTTACACCCAACTCTGGTTTTCACTATAAGTAAAAAAGAATTTTTGGACGGACACTATAATTTACAGTTTTTTACTATGTTCAATCTGAATTTTCTTTAAAATAAAAAACATCTATATTGATTCTGACTTTTCTACATCCAACTCAAAGGTTTATCATTACTTTTAGCAAAAAGATGATTAATTTTCCCCTTTTAGAAGTGTAGTTATGGTCATTTGTTCTGGAAATGTCATTTTCGAGCCGGAGACCTGAAAAACAGGCTTGGGGTCTGAATAATTCACTTCGAAAAGGATTATTTGTATATCAAATGATCAGTGGCGAGCCGTGACTTGTATACCTAGGCCCTCTGACCCCCCCTTCCCTCGAAAAAAAAGGAGATATTACGTCTCAACGTATACTTCAGCGGAATATCAAAACAGCGATCCGGGGTGAAACGCATCAATGACAGCGACCCTCTACCACACAAAATAACATCATTTATACCTACACCTATCATGACAGGGCACACACAGCCAAGTAGCAATTACAAATGAATTAAGTCGGCACGGCGGCCCGCATTGAAAATGACTTAGGCCTACCTTTGATGATCAAATCACTGAAACACAAAGTCCATCCTCCTGTTCTTTTGGATGAAGCACTTCATGGCGGGGTCATGCAGCTGATCCTTTGCCACTCCAATTTATCATTGTAACTCAATCTTGAAAATGACTCGGTTAATAATTTCGCAACGATGTCCTCACTATCACTGAAGTGAGCCATCATGAACGAACTTATGCTAATTATAAATCTATCGATTAGATTTATGATTCGAAAATAATAAAAGTAGGGTAGACATGTGGATATTATCCGGCTGAACAAAACGTGCATTTATCTAACAGGTTCGTTTTCCACAGACCTTATTTCGAGCTATTTTCCAAAACCCTATGGAGAAATCCCACTGCTTTCTGTCGAGGGAATCCGAGCGAAACTTACTTCCGGGTTTTAGGACGCGTCACTGGACCACTTGCATAGACCTCACAGCGGGCGGAACTTGTCATAAAGTCCGCGAAAATAAAGCCCGCCCATTTAGAGGGAAGATATGATTGGTCAATTGTACTGTCATTTGACATTACTCTCTCATTGAGTTACTAGGCTTGTTTGAGACAAGCGAGACCGACGCAGACCTGCGCAGTTGCGATCAACGTCTTGCTAGTGCGTTGCATGATGGTTAGTCATTTTGTCCGACTTGCTCTGGAGGCTCGCTCGAGGCTGTGCTCGAGGCACATGAGACTTTGAAATCTCGCGGGACAAAGACGCCCGCAGCCTTGAGAGCGAGGCGAGTTGGCGCAGTTGCTCTCCACGAGCTGCGGAAGCGAAATGCTTGATGGGAAACGGCTCGCTGGTATCTCGAGCTGAGCGCTCATTGGTGGTTTTTACCACGTGCTGCTGATGAAACTCTCCAATTGGCTGGCAAAAGTTTGTTGTTGTTTTGTGTCCGTTTTACGTCGCCACATCTATTCCCATTTTTCATCATTGTTCCACAATGTTTATCATCATGAAATTAATATCTATATATTTTATACTATACTGCTTACCGTTTTCATACTTTATATATCTTAGCATATTCATACACACTGTTCATACTGCTCACAGGCTGATATCTAGTGTATTCATACATACCCCTCACTGTTTATTCATCATTCAATTCTTGTTGCCACGTAATAATGAACGGACGTCGCTTTAATATGACTGCTCAGAGGAGAGGAGTTCTCATTTCTTTAAACGTCTGCTGCTTCCCCTCCTCTCTCCTCGGTTCCCCTCCTCGGTCCTCCGCTCGCATCTCCTGTGGGCGGGTCTAAGTATCGAGGAGGGGAGTCGAGGAGGGGAAATTTGAGTATTGAGAAGCCTCTAATGTGTCTCAAACAAGCCTACTATGGCGGGCCCTCTGTGAATCTACAGAGGGACCAACAAGCCCTCCGGTCTTCACATACTCGCAGAGACGGCATTTAACCCTTCACATTCCAACAGAAACTGAACAGGCAGATTCGAAGGATTTATTTCTTTGGAAATATTATTTTAAATACAATTAAATCAAGTTATTTTGGTAAAACTAATGAAAAATGTAACAACAAAAAAATATAAAAAATAATATTTAAAAAAAAACATTATTTTTTTTTTTTCATATTTTCAAATATTATTTTTTAGAATATATTAGGCCCTCACAGTGGTCCTAGAGGGCCCTGACGACTCGCCACTGCAAATGATTCACCTGGGGCAGTGTAGTTTTACACACCTTCTTATTTGACTTTCTCTGGACTTAAAACCGTTTTTTGGGGGCAGACCCCCACAAAGGAAAACAATATACACATACAAGGTCATCATCTTAAATTGTTTATGATCATCCGTGAGCAGAGCAAGTTGGCATGCCTATTATTACTGCTGAATGTGGCGATTACCATGTTGTTCAGCAAAACGCCTCACAAACGCCTCACAAAAGATCCAAAGCTTTAGTGTGTTTTGATTCAATGCTGAGTACAGCCAAACTTGACAGTCTCTTCTCTGTCATTGTAGACCACAAATAATACCTCATTCCTTCCATCTACTTGGGTCCGAATCTTTATACAGTCTATGGTCCGAAATGCTTCTCGTTTTGCGCCGTCCTGTTCAGATGAAATCGCCGCCAATCATATTTCGACGCTCGCGTGTTGCATTCACTTGCACTCGGACATTAGATATTTTCTCTCATAAATGTCCGATGAGCCACAACTTTTCTTTCAAAACAAAGCTACCAACGAACTGAGGTGGCCGCTGGGGTGGCAAGGCTATTTTTTAGGGTGGCAGTTGCCACCCCGGTAGATCCGCCCCTGCATAGTATCACCTTGGACATTGATCATTATTATACATTGAATAGAAAATGAATAAATAATAATAAATAAATAAAAAGAACAACCAAAACATACAGGCATCTGTATAGACACTCGTTACGTCACGCGCGCCATTACTGTTTGTCTCAGTAAAGGAAGGACCCCTGAAAATTCTACTTTCAGAACGCGGGCTAATGTAAACCTTAAAAAGGAAAGTGTTTAACAAAAGTTTCCATGCAAATAAAAATCCAAGTGGGGAGCTCGAAACACATGCGGAGTTAACGTTGTGTCGCTGCTGTTTCGACACAGAAGAGTGAAGTGTTTCTTCTGAGCTGGTAAACACTAGCTGGCTAATTTAGCTAAGAGCTAAAGCTGCTACAGCTGCGCAGTTTCGTTTCACAGAAAACACGAAAACACTCTGACACTAACTAGATAGTCTGTAACCTAAGCTGTGTTTTCCTGCCATAATATATCTTGGAAAGTGGAATGGGCCGACTATACAACACGTTTATAGCTGACTGCTGCTAACTACAACATAACCACAGAGGTAACTGTTCATATTTCCAAGGAATGTATTTAAGATTGTGACATTATTGTCAAGTTCTGGCCAGGTGGAGGGTCAAGAAGTCGCTTGAGTTATATGTGATGTTGACGAATAACAGTTTACGTCTTTTGTGTATGTAATTTTTATACATAAAATACGCTAGCTGGGGCAAGGTGTCCCAATATAACCAAGCGAGCCGTTTATGTTATTGTTTAAGGGAAGACTTGTTGATAATAACCATGCTTTGGTAGAAGTGCTGCTTTTAATAACATCACGTCTTGCATCACGATATAAATACAGTCACATAGCATTTACGCTTTAATGCTTTTCTTAGTGCTTGGAAGTGTTCCCTCCAATTCCCCTTTTCGGCCACAGAAAAAAAGCAACAACAAAACAAGTGGGCACTTTTTCTTATTTGCTTAGTTCAGATCAAAAATAAGCTCAGAGCAGGACAATTGGTGGATCCAATGTTGTGGTGGTCACTGTTGAAAAGGACTTTCCTGTTTTTACTTCATACATATATTGTTTGTGTACTGTATCTTACGAATTCATGTGGAAGAAAAACATTGGCAAGACAGTGCATTTGCATTGTTGACTATGCAATAGAAAGCCATTACATTCGCAAATAAATGTTTTCTTTCTCTAACGTTGGGGTTTGTTTATTTTGCAAAGAGCTATCTAAGGTTAAAACAAAAAAAATTCCATCATCATCTGATGTCCCAAAACACAACATCTGGAACAATGTTTAGCTGTAAAACTGTACTCCGCAAATATAATTTTTATTTACAACATATTCAACATTAATCACTACCATGTATTTGATGATAAAGCTTCAGCACTTTCGGTCACAATACTTGTTTCTCATACATGCATCATTGCTGATTATTATTTCCGATTATTTTTAAAGTGACCTCATCCAGGGTTTGGTATTGCTGTCTCAGTCCTTGTTCCTCTCCTACATCATCTATGTTCTGTTACACCTCATCCATCAGATACAATAATACATCATAATTGTTTTATCTCTACTCTCTTTTAGCCATGATGAAGAGACGTGTCGAAGCAGCACCACTGCAGGGGGCGAAGAGGCCATGCGATGACAGCAGCTCAGATGAAGAGTCGCAGCTATCCAGACAAGGTAAAACATTATTTCCCCCTGCAAACAATTCCTCCCACAAGTGAAAAGATTATCGAGAAATTATTATTACTTTAGACTTTCTTGTTTGTTTGTTTATTTGCCTGCGTGTCGCTGCCTGTTCCTGTTTCTAAATGAATGTTTTTCCCTGTGTGTCTGTGGTTCTGTTCTGTCTAGACTCGAGCCAAAATGACTCCTTCAGTGACCAGGAGGACCAGAGACCAGGATTCTCCATGCCCTCTGTAATAGCTGATGACCCGGACAATGACCCCACTCAAAATGATGCCTCCTCTGATTTCACTATGTACAACAGTGTGTCACAGAAACTCATGGTAATGTATTCTAAACCACACTTACTTACTACTACTTACTAGTTATCTAATATACTAGATATTGACAGTTTCATAGTCTGTGCTGCAGATTTCTGGATCCCAGATAGTGTTTATTTTAGATTATGTGCAAAGAAGAGTTTTCCACAGTTTTTGTATAATTCCCTTTTTCCCTGCTTCCTCTTACACCTTTAGGCCAAGATGGGTTTCCGTGAGGGTTCAGGTTTGGGAAAGTTTGGCCAGGGACGCAAAGAGATCATTGAGGCCTCTACCCAGCGAGGGAGAAGGGGTCTCGGTCTCACACTGCAGGGCTTTCAGGGGGAGCTCAGTGTCGACTGGCGCGACGAACCAGAGGTACACAGAAGTAAATAATAACCATATTGCGTGTTTCTCTTTTAATTATGAGAAATGATCTACTATTGAGCCATCAACTGTGTTTTTCATTTCCAATCCTTAATTCCTACACATACTGACATGTTGACATGATCTGTATCTCCATTGTTTTATTGTTTTCTCTCTCTTTTTGACTCTTTTCTTTCCAGCCCACGGCCGTACAAAAGGTAGACTGGTTCCCAGAATGCACTACAGAGAACCCAGATGCCACTGAGCTGAGAGACTGGATGAAAATGGGGCCGGTAAATAGAAACACTTCAAACTTACTTGATCTAGCCAGGATCCATTGAATGTTCGTAATATTGGGATGCAGATTATAATTTTCAAAAGGGGGGTTCGTTTAGCATGAAACACTTGAAATAACTAGAGGACAAGTTAAAAAAGAAAGTAGAAAGAAAGAAATAAATTGAGGTCAAAGAAAACTATTTCTGCTAAAAATGTAGCAATGATTGAGAGTCAGACCTAAACATTTCAGATGTATGTATCTCACACTGCACTGTAGTACATTCATGTACCTTTAGTTGTTCATGTTTTATTATCTTTGCTTTTAAATTAGTGTTTTTAAATGCCATTTTATAATATGTTTCTTAATGCTCTTAATGTCTTTCATTTTTGTGAAGCACTTTGAATTGCCGTGTGAATTGCCGTGTGTTGAAAGGTGCTATATAAATAAACTTGCCTTGATCTGGATTACACTACATATATATATATATATATATTTCATGTTCACGTTCACGCAGGCCCTAGGGATGCCGCAGTGTGCCTATCGGTTAAAGGTGGGGTAGGTAAGTTTGAGAAACCGGCTCGAGATACACTTTTTGTTATATTCCATGGAATGCTCTTAACATCCCGATAGCAATGAATATCTTAAGTGCTTTGACAAAAAATCCATAAAAAAATCTGTGGAAGCCGTAGTACTGTAAAAAGCACGACCAATCATTTTAGCCGGCCCGGCTAAAATAACTGGATGGCCTACCTGCCTGTCAGCCTTCCATCTGTGCACACACTTATCTCGTGCCCTCATTGGTCATGTGTGCGTTGGAGGAGGGGCTCTGTGAGGAAGTGGCAGATTCTTTCCAGTTGTGTATTTTCAAATTTTAGCGCACTTGAGCTGGTTTCTCCAAAATGACCTACCTACCCCACCTTTAATTAACTTGGGAAAACACTGGTTTTATCAAAAACTCAGGATATTTTACAAGAAGATATATTTGTTGATAACACTCAATATCTGAGGAGGCCTTTGATCTTTAAAGTTAAATGAATTGAATTGAATTGGCTTTATTTCTATTTTTAAAAGCAAAGCACCTGAAGGGGCGGTCTGCAAGTATGGAATTGGTGTGGTGCTGAAAGCCCTGTAACATCAAGCGGCCTCTTTTGCCTCAAATGTGTACGTTTTGTTCTTAGTCTTCTTTTTTCCTGCTTACAGAGAAAACTTAAGATTGAGGATGAAACAGAGTTTTGCACTGAAGATCTTCTGCACACTCTCCTAAGGTGCAAGGTGAGCTTTAACTTCAAATTGTTATGCTTTTTCAAATGTTATTAACAAACATCGAACTGTCTATACAGGAACCTACATATGAAACACTATGATGAACATCTTAGTGTGTATGTCTAGGCAATCAAAAGAGTTCACTACTGCATTTAAGTGTCTTGTCTGTTTCCTCTTCTGATAAACTACTGGAATCCCTTTTTCAATATGGTACTATGGTGAATGAGTTTATCAATGGACTCTTCTTTGTGTAAAGCTCTGTGAATGTCCACATATACTTGATACATCTAAATCATAATACTATAATATACCTGAGTTGTTTAACTACGGTGTTTGTTTGTTGTTCAGACAATATTCGACAACCTGGAGGGCGAGGAGATGAGGAGAGCACGGACACGCTCTAACCCTTACGAGACGATCAGAGGAGGTGTCTTCCTCAACAGGTCAGTACGTAGGCGGTTATCAGCAGAGTTGTCATGTTATTAACGTGGGTCATTTTGTGTAAGTCATTTGCTCTGCTTACATATTGAAAAAACTCAAATTATGAATTACTAACAGCTGTTTTTGAACAATGGCAATGTCAAGAATGTGGCTGTGTGTACGCTTAATTAACATTTGTATATATCATCTGTACATAATATCAGGAAATAAAATCGGACTAATAGTTTCCAGCTTTTACTAACGACAATGACAAGTTGTTTCTGTGTCTCTCTCTATTCAGAGCCGCTATGAAAATGTCCAACATCGACCATTGCTTCGACCAAATGTTTACCAACCCTAAGGATTCACAAGGGGTGAGTTGGTCAGCAGCAGATATGTGTTTGCAGAGACCTTTATAAACAGTCGGTTAAACAAACCTCTCTCATTATGCAGAAACCTCTGACGAAGGACCGCGAGGGCGAGCTTCTGTACTTCGGTGACGTCTGTGCGGGGCCTGGAGGCTTCTCAGAGTACATACTGTGGAGGAGGCGCTGGCACGCCAAGGGGTTTGGCATGACGCTGAAAGGACCCTGTGACTTCAAACTGGAAGATTTCTTTGCGGCTCCAAGTGAGCTGTTTGAGCCTTACTACGGTACGCACACACATCACATGAGCAGAGCTGCAGAAACTCAAGATCTGTTCTAAATGCAGATATCGCCGTCCCTCTGAGGCGCACTGCCTTTGCACAATCTGCATTTTCATTTACGGCCACCAAAACACTAACTCATTCTCTTATGGTGCAAACAAGTTGATATTAAGCAACCAGTCATGCCTACATTAATTACACTGTCATCTGAGTTTTTCCATTTGAACTGTATTGTAATATGATATTTGAACTGTATTATTTGATTGACCTGTACTTAAATCATGTTTTATAATCGTTTGTGTGATAGAGATTAAGCAATGTTGTGTTCGTTGATGTATTTGTATGCATGGTCCTTGTTGAAATAAATACAGCATAATCACGTTCAGAGAGGAGGAGAGAAAACAGTCACGTCTCAGGTGATGAATGATTCAGACTCTTGACCTTTATGTGTCGCAGGTGAGGGAGGGGTGGATGGGGACGGAGACATCACTCGGCCAGAAAACATCACCGCCTTCCGAAATTTCGTCCTGGAGAGCACAGAGAGAAGAGGCATGCACTTCCTCATGGCAGATGGGGTGAGACTAATTCACATGTCTATTTTAGTTTGTACTGCGGGGTTTATTTGTAGCTACAGCTCTGCAGCAAAGTATCTTAGATTTACATATCAAGCAGAAGATAAGGTTACAAAGTCCTGCTCTCTGGGGTTTCCTTTACTGATTGGATCACTTTTGGTTTCCTAACTGACTGTTTCTGGCAGGGTTTCTCTGTGGAAGGCCAGGAAAACATCCAGGAGATCCTGAGCAAACAGCTGCTGCTCTGTCAGTTCCTCACTGCCATCTCGACACTCAGGACAGGTGTGTGTATCCATGTGCATAAATGAATCAGTCAGCTTTCCTGTCCATCGTGACATTTTAGACTTTGGCTGTAGCTCCTAACCTTTGTCCCTAAAACTCTGGGAAACTAATGAAAACATTTCTGTGCAGTCTTGTTACACGTACCTTCATCCTATTCATGATGTTATACTCACCACTGCACACTGTTTGTTTACGCTAAGGATTAGAATAAACCAGTTTCCTTTTGCTTCTCCAGGTGGTCACTTTGTCTGCAAGACCTTTGACCTCTTCACTCCCTTCAGTGTGGGTTTGATCTACCTGCTCTACCTCTCCTTCGACAGGATCTCTCTCTTCAAACCCATCACCAGCAGGCCGGCCAACTCTGAGAGGTGCGGCTGTGTGTGAATGTGCACCATGTGCTAGAACATCTATGTGGAGTTTGTGGCTTGTGTATGTTTATTGACAGGGTAATTATTGTATTTTAAACACATTTTCTTAACTTATATAATCTGCATGTCCTCTGATATAAATCATACATACGTACAAAACGTTGTTGTTGTAAACTACATGACTACATAAAGGCATTAAGAAGCATATCGACTGTTCGTCTTCAAAACATCATGTGATCCTAACATGGACTTTCCCTCATATCACTTTTTTACTGGATCACTTAGCCTCAGCCTTACACAAAACGTGGCTGTGCAGGCCAATACAAGTTACCATAAAGACCATAATGAAATAAAAAATGTCAACTTTAAAGGTCAAGTAATATTCAGCAAGTCTCAACCCAACTGAAATGGAACACTGCGCTATGGATCAAATGTTTCATTCATTCTTACAAGAGAGAGTTTTTCACAGAAAGGTCTTGCATCTGTTAAACTGGTGCTTCTCTCGCCCTGCAGGTACGTAGTGTGCCGTGGTCTGAAGCCCGGCGCAGACGCCATCAGAGAATACATGTTCAGAGTCAACCTGAAACTGAACCAGCTGAAGAACACAGACACGGACGTCACGGAGGTGGTTCCTCTGAGCCTCATCAAGGAAGACACAGACTTCTACCAGTTCATGGTCAACTCCAACGAGAGGTACAGACACACAGTATTCACAAAGGCCTGTTAACCTTTTTATTTCAGAATCAATGACTGACAGAAATGTGTTTACTCTCACTGCAGCCTCTGTGTGGTCCAGATCAAGGCCCTGGCTAAGATCCACGCCTTCGTTGTAGACCAGTGAGTGAGCTGTCTTGATCTTGTCTGTGTGCATTCATCTGTATGACATTAAAGTCTTTTTTCTTTTACTGATTATGTGACGTGTGTTCCTCTAGGACTCTTTCTGAGGCGAGGCAGGCAGAGATTCGGAAGGAGTGCCTGAAACTGTGGGGGGTGAGTGGAGAAACTGTGTTATATATTTACTAGATTGAAGTCGGAATAAAACCAATCCAATAGAAGCAATAGGTTTGGTTGAATAATGCCGTTTTGTTCGATGTAATTCTACTCCTAAATACATTGTACTCCCATCCCCAGGTCCCAGACAAGGCCAGAGTCACCCCTACTTCCTCAGACCCAAAGTCAAAGTTCTACGAGCTGATAAAGGTCAGTGAATGAATCTGGGATTAAAGAAACCCTACTGGGAGAAAAGGTGACGCTGATAAATGTGGGCTGTCAGAGGATTCTACTTCCTAATTAATAATACATGTCAAATAAAAAAATGAAGCAGCTTTTTGCACTTTGGTGAATCCTAAAAAGTATTTATCTGGTTCAAAATCCGATTTCAAAACAAATATATTCTTTTCTGATCTGTTCACAAATGAGTAAAACTCCAATAAATGAGCTGGTTTAAAATGTGTCTCCATATCTCCTCAGAACTCAGATGTGGAGTCATTCCAGACAAAGCTCACACCTCTCACCTCCACTTCACTCGAGAAGTTGCGTCATATCCTTGACCACAGGTGCATTGTGGGAGGTGGAGAGCAGATCTTCCTTCTTTCGCTAGGGGTGAGTCAATGTTGCACTGTAGTTATGTATTTTCCACACAACCTGCTCAATCCTCTATTATTAGGTAGATTTAATAATATTGAAGAATATAGAAATGTAATTTAAGTATTTTTCAAGAATGACATATTTGATATCAGATAGCAGCCTATATGTGTGATGTGCTCTATTTCAACATCCAGGCCAGTATCATCAAATGCTGTCCTTAAACCTCATCCCATTTCTGTATCTGTCCTCTCAACTTCCACTTGGCTTTGCTTTGATTTTGGGAAAGATTCAAATGCAGCGCTGAAAGGCTAATCTATTCACCCCCAATGTTTGTATTAGTTTATTCAGAGGGCTACTAGTGAGCAAAGAGGATTGAATATGTTCTTAAAGCATGGTAGCCTGTAGATGAACCTGGTTTGATCTCTTTATCTGCTCTCCCTGTTTCCCCTTGGCTTGTGTAGAAGTCTCAGATATACATATGGGAGGGGAAGCTGCCGGTGCGCTGGAGGAAACTGGAGAGTTTCAAGCTGGAACTGCCAAGAGATACACTTCTGAGTGTGGAGATCGTCCAAGAACTAAAGGGCGAGGTGAGACGAAGAACAGATGAAATATAGGAGCCAGTCTCGTAATCTCTTGATTTCTTTCTGAAATAACAACAATTCTCATGAGATGCTATGCACTTCTGTTGTGTCCTGCATTCCTAATTGTTTACTCCAAAAACATGCTTCAGGTTGTTGAGTTCAGTTGTATTTGTCGGAGTTTTCAGTGTTTTTCCCCCGTGAAAAAAAGAACAGTTGCATATTGTTAGAAAAACACCTCAGCAAGCATTTTGCTGCTTGTATTTGTAAAGATATAAAAGTTTCAATACAGTTTCTTTGGTCCTTAGGGCAAAGCCCAGCGGAGAATCAACGCAGTTCATGTGATGGATGCTCTGATACTGAATGGCACTGATGTGAGAGATCGGCACTTCAACCAACGGTAGGAATGATACACACAAACATCTTCATAACTAAATGGACCTACGATTGCATTACAATTCCCTTTCACACCAGTTTTTGTATTTGACTAAATAATGTACATTGTGTATCCAGGATCCAGATGGCTGAGAAGTTTGTCAAAGCAGTGGCCAAACCCAGCCGACCAGACATGAACCCTATCAGGTCATCATCTTAATGAATTTAACTATTTCAAATGTGCTTTGTCGTCTTTTGAAGGGATCTTTTTACATTACATTACCTTGCATTTAGCTGACGCTTTTATCCAAAGCGACTTACAATAAGTAATCTTATTCTCACTAAAGCACCAAAAGTGTGGACGGCATGAAGAAAACTCACTTTTATAGCTTCAAGCTTCACGCATAAAACATTTCAAATGTCATGGAAATGTAAACACAAAGCTTACAAGTAGATTTAGACTTTAATCCCCCTGTGACATTTTCTGATCACGTAAAGCCAACATGGTCAGCAAGTCTATTCGACACTAAAACAATACACTCCCACGTGCTGAGATTGTGACATAGCTACTACTTTATGATGCCGGACATGGTCCAATATGCAGCTCAAACTAAATGTGATATGGGTCCAGTGCTCGGGTTTTAATGAGTCGATTAGTTTGAGAGTACTTTTATATCTTACATGTCTTTATTGGTACTTCTGTATTTTCTCAAACAGAGTGAAGGAGGTCTACAGGCTGGAGGAAATGGAGAAAATCTTTGTCAGGTATGGCAGGATGTCGGTAATGGAGAATTTAAGCTTTATAACATCAGGCCAAGTTTCACATTCCTCTAACTATCTTTTCTTCATACAGACTAGAGATGAAGGTGACAAAGAGTTCAGGAGGAATCCCACGTCTGTCCTACACGGGAAGAGACGACCGACACTTCCTTCCCACCGGCCTTTACGTCGTGAAGACTGTCAATGGTATGAGTGGCACTTAAAGGTCACCTATTATTCAAAATCCTCTTCTTCATGTCTCTTCTTCATCAACATGTGTCCCCTCTTCTTCATGTCTCTTCTCCATCAACATGTGTCCCCTCTTCTTCATGTCTCTTCTACATCAACATGTGTCCCCTCTTCTTCATGTCTCTTCTCCATCAACATGTGTCCCCTCTTCTTCATGTCTCTTCTACATCAACATGTGTCCCCTCTTCTTCATGTCTCTTCTCCATCAACATGTGTCCCCTCTTCTTCATGTCTCTTCTCCATCAACATGTGTCCCCTCTTCTTCATGTCTCTTCTCCATCAACATGTGTCCCCTCTTCTTCATGTCTCTTCTCCATCAACATGTGTCCCCTCTTCTTCATGTCTCTTCTCCATCAACATGTGTCCCCTCTTCTTCATGTCTCTTCTTCATCAACATGTGTCCCCTCTTCTTCATGTCTCTTCTCCATCAACATGTGTCCCCTCTTCTTCATGTCTCTTCTACATCAACATGTGTCCCCTCTTCTTCATGTCTCTTCTCCATCAACATGTGTCCCCTCTTCTTCATGTCTCTTCTACATCAACATGTGTCCCCTCTTCTTCATGTCTCTTCTCCATCAACATGTGTCCCCTCTTCTTCATGTCTCTTCTCCATCAACATGTGTCCCCTCTTCTTCATGTCTCTTCTACATCAACATGTGTCCCCTCTTCTTCATGTCTCTTCTCCATCAACATGTGTCCCCTCTTCTTCATGTCTCTTCTCCATCAACATGTGTCCCCTCTTCTTCATGTCTCTTCTACATCAACATGTGTCCCCTCTTCTTCATGTCTCTTCTCCATCAACATGTGTCCCCTCTTCTTCATGTCTCTTCTCCATCAACATGTGTCCCCTCTTCTTCATGTCTCTTCTCCATCAACATGTGTCCCCTCTTCTTCATGTCTCTTCTACATCAACATGTGTCCCCTCTTCTTCATGTCTCTTCTACATCAACATGTGTCCCCTCTGTGTAAAGACATTCTGAAAGTTTCAGGAAAAAGGATTCTCTCACTTTTTGTCCTGACTCATTTATATAAAAACCTGTCTGAAAATGAGCTGATCAGATTTTGGCCACTTCATGATGTCATAACGATGTTTTGTCTTGTGTAACCAATAGCCAATCACCAACCGAGGTAACCCCCCCCCCCCCCCCCCCTTATCACCTGAATCTCCTCCTCGAGCACCATTGTGTTATTGTTAACCAAATATCTCTCAGGGGCGTGGGGAGTGGCTCCTTATTTTCATCTAAAGTAACAGACAGAGAATCAGCACTTTTGAAACAGGGCTGAAACAGAGGGGATTATGGGTAATGCTGCCATTATCTGTTTGGTATTTGGAGCCAAACACTTCAGAGACATGTTTGTATATATCTGAGACCTATAACATGTTGATGAAAACAGTATAATAGGGGACCTTTCACATTTCAATTCAGAAATGTTCAAAAAGATGTGTGTCTCTTCGCCTCCTTCCATCAGAGCCCTGGACCATGGCATACAGCAAAAACTCCAAAATGAAGTTCTTCTTCAACAAAACCACCAAGGACTCCACCTATGAAATGCCAGCCAACGCTGCTGCTCCCTTCAGGTTTGTAGCGTCTTCTCCACATTGAGATAGCAACATCTTTATGTGATTTAACAGTTTCCTTCCTTTGTCTTCACCTTCAGTGTTTGCCACGCTGAGCGGTACTTCTGGGCCTGGGTGGACGGGGTCATAGTCCACGAATCTCAGACACGGATGGACCCCGAGAAACTGTCCAAAAATGATGTTCTGTCCTTCGTCCACCAGAACCACCAGCCCTGAAACGCTTACAGAGCCCTGGGGCTTCACTGGCTGCAAACTACACAGAGAACGCACTACCATGCGGAGAATATAGAGTCTTGATTGATTTTATTTCGACAGTTAAAGAGGTATTCATAAAATACTACCAATTTAATAAATCCACCAATGCATCGATGAGAGCTATCATAAACTTTTAGTTTTTATAAATCCCTGTTTTTGTTGTCCAAGTCAATATCAATCAGTAAGTTGTTTTATAACCATTGTTAGGGCCCGCTTGTAACTATATATTACGCAGCGTATGGAAATGATTAACAGGTTGTAACTGGAGTTCTGGGGCTCAGGGGAGGAACTGTTTGCTGCAATTTCCAGCAGTGACTTTTGGACCGTGTGTAAGCAACGAACATTTGACAAACCACTCTGTCTTTTTGCCTTTTTCCACTGTCCTTGGCTCTATGGATAGTATCGAATAGGTCTCCCTTCATAGGACACAATGGAGACAAAAAGCTGCTGCAAGGATCCCTCCATTAGATCGCATTTCCCTGTAGATCAAGTTTTTTACACTTACACACACAAAATGTATGGATGTGTGTGTGTGTGTGTGTGTGTGTGTGTGTGTGTGTGTGTGTGTGTGTGTGTGTGTGTGTGTGTGTGTGTGTGTGTGTGTGTGTGTGTGTGTGTGTGTGTGTGTGTGTGTGTGTGTGTGTGTGTGTGTGTGTGTGTGTGTGTGTGTGTGTGTGTGTGTTGGTGGGGGTGTGTGTATCACATTAGCTTTGACAAGAGAGATGCACCTGCTATTTTGAAAAATGCTTGATAGAGTTACTGCTGTTAAACTATGCATCCATATCTGTCGCGCTTGCCTTGTTCTACAACTGCTCAACCTCTCATCTCCATGGAGACTATATCTCACACCAACAGGCCCCTTGTAATCACTCATTCAAAACTGTAGCTTAAGCCCAAATACAGCAATCATTTTCCGACTTATTTTCACTATTTTGTTCAAGTTCGTAAGAGTTATAGATGTAGCATTTCCCGTTCATACGTGGTCTGTCCCCTGTTTGTTTGGGTGTGTTTGTTAAACAGTTGGAAGGGGTCCTGTTGGTTTTAGGCTTTTACTCTGACTCCTCTTTGTTATTGTGCCTCATATCGCCTGGACTGTGTTCTTCTTAAATACTGCAAATGACTTATTTTTGTTCTTGTAAAGTTAGCTATGAATCCCCATGATGTAAATAACTATGTAGTAAATAAATGGGTGAAGATGCTCTTCCCAAAAATAACTTTGAACTGCCTGGTTACATTTCATTTATACGCCTGTGCCTGGATAAAGCCGCTTTGAGTCCTTTGTTGCCAACTTCATTATATTTAACACAGACACAGCAATACAATCAGTGAGCACAACAAGAAAAAAGATTATAACTACATTTTGATAAATGTCCACGACATTACATAATAATGTTGGACCCAGTTTGTAGTTTACTTCAGTTTTTAAAGTAAACAAATGTGCAATAATTGTCTAAGCGCTGGCCATGTCGTCTAATGATGAACAGTAACCCCTTCATGATGCGTTTCCATACTTGAAAGTGTTTTAAGTTGTACCTACCAGAGGACATGCCCAAACATCTTGATGAATATGGAGTTTTCTTTTTTCCTAGCAAAAGTTCTAGGGGTACAACAAATTAATTAAAAAAACAGCATTTTCAGCCGGCCAAATGTATCCCCCTCCCTTTGATAGTCTTTTTTTTAGTATTCTTTTATTTTTTAACGTATACTTTTTATCAATTCCTGCACCGCGTTGTTGCATGATTCAAGAACACCCAAACAAGTGTAAATGGTGACTTCAGTTTAACTTTTCTTTATTTACACGGTGTTGTTGACACAAAAGATAGGGACTCTTATTTTGAAGTTCCACTCGCTCAGCCAATCAGATTGCAGGTTTATTTAACAGGAAGCGATGCTCTGAAAACGAACGCGCTGGATTCACACCCTTGCAAATAGTGAGACTGCGTTTGACGTTACAGGTATTTATGTATTTCTATTTGTATTTATTCAGTAATTTAACATCTCACGAGATGAGAATATATTGTACTGTCAATAATTGCATCCCAGTATCGGAATTATTGAGTGAATTATGTATTTGCAGAGTTGTATAAGCTAAGATGTATTTGAGTTCTCGTCTTGTGACCTGATGTAACCGGTGTTACTGTGGGGTTTTGTAATGCCTTTCCATGAACAATTAATTTGCAGGTGTTGGAAAACGAGTTCACCGATATTTTACTCTTAGTAGTTTGGACAACCTTCACTCCAGTCATGCTGAAAGCTGTGGGACAGGCTCTGTTCTCAACCGGACTGCAGAACCCTAAATACACAGAAGGAGAGAAGAAAGAGGTACATGTTTTCCAGTTGTCATTGTGTCAAATGACAGTAAAATGTTTGCCTGATGTGGATTGTTCTCTTTGAATATGTGAGATGTAAGTAAAGGTAGTGCTGAAATGTCGAAAAATACAGTTTAAAGTGACAAACCTTCAGCGAATGCACAATCTCTATGTTTCGTATAGCAGGTTATGCAGATGTAATGTGTAAAAAGTAGACTTATTTATAGTGAAAACAGTGCAATAATAATGATAAGGCTCGTGTGGATTATACAATACACGTTGATGATAAATACATATGAACTACTAGAAATAGGCTACAGGTTAAATATTTTTATAATAAATGAAATATTTGAGTATGTCGTTTTGTCGTGAATGATAGGTTTTTGTAGTGCTAAAGACAAGTTGATCAACAGAAAATCAGTTGGTTTTGAAACTCAATTTTATCCAGTTTAAGTGTATACCATTTGCTGGTTCCAGATTCTCCACTGTGATAACTTGCTGCATTTATTTATTGCATTCAATTTAGATTAAGTCACTTTTGGACAGAGTGTGAAACAAACATGACTTTGCAGATCTAAATCTCTATTCAGTCAGGTTCTGTAATGCTGGAGGGGGAGAACAGTAATATTATTGATGAGAGATCAACTTTTGAAACTTTATTTGTATATCATGTTTCTAAAATATGTGACATATGAAAACTATGTGTGGGCTCATAGTTTAAAGTAACGCATACACATTCAGTTTGTTACATGGATAACAAAAAATCCCTATGGAAATACAGGCAAGGCTCCTGATCAGTTCAGAGTATGTTGTAAACGGATCATTGTACACTGGTTTCTGGTATTTTATTGATCTATTGGTAATCGAAAAAATGAATCAACAGATTACTTTATAACGAGTGTTTGCAGGGACAAGACTATGAGATCCGCACATACCTTGCCACAAACTGGGTGAGCACCACTCTGAGTGGTATGGAATGGGACGCGGCCCTCAGCGCAGGCTTCCGCAAGCTCTTCAAATACATTCAAGGCAACAATCAAAACAGTGAGTTTCATCCAGTCAAAATGTTGTATAATAAATAAAGCATGTACAGCCTGATCTAAGGCTGTATACATCTTTATTTATTCTGTCGATACTTATTCAGGGAAGTGTGGAAGTGGCTTTTCTTTGCTATTGTTAAAGAAACGTGTGTTAGATCCTTAAACCTAAAAAGAAAAACTTGATAAAACACAATCAGTCAGTTAAAAAATGTTTAAAGTGGCAGAAGGAAGTTATGGATGACTTTGGCATGGAGACAAAGCTGAGGAAAAAGTTCACTTTAGTGCTTGCTCAGCAGTTTCTGACTTTTCTGACTCGGCAGTTTACAGCAGCATTATTTATGAGAATACACAGTGTGTGAACTGAGTACTGCAGTGTAGGCTGATGCTGTTTAATCCTCTACATCTGCCACACATCGTGTTATGTTTCCACCATCTGTTCAGGTGTCTTTCTGTAGTGAAATGTAGATCCTCCAGCTGGCAACTTACACATAGTTTACACATTTCGCTGAATAGAATACATTTCAAACCGATCATCAACCAAATCGGAACATTTCTCACGTGCTTGTATATATTTTTCGCAGGCAGATGTGAGTTCTGCTTGTCTTTTATTCCCTTTTTCTAAAATGTGTTGTGATCGTGCCTTGTTTGTCAGAGGTGAAAGTGGAGATGACGGCTCCTGTGTCGTGCCGCGTGGACCCTGGAGCCGGCCCCGCTTGTGAGTCTCGGTTCACCGTGTCCTTCTACATCCCAGAGGAGCATCAGGACGCCCCCCCCGCAGCCGAGCGACCCCGACGTGTTTGTGGAGCAGCGGAAAGAGTTCACAGCTTATGTCAGGTAGAGTACAGCTTAGGCACCGACTGATGATACATGTTTTTTCTCATTTCAGGGGACATTTTGAAACATAGGTGCATGACTTAAAGGTCCCCTATTATACTGTGTTTCATCAATATATTATACGTCTCAGATATATACAAAACATGTCTCTGAAGTGTTTGGCTCGAAATACCAAACTCTGTGACTTTAGTTGAAAATAAGGAGCCAAGGTAACCACCCCCCCCCCTCACCTTATCACCTGAATCTCCTCCTCGAGCACCATTGTGTTATTTTTAACCAAATATCTCGCAGAGGGGCGTTACCTTGGTTGGTGATTGGCTAATGGTTACACAAGCCAAACAAATTGTTATGACATTATAAAGTGGGCAAAATTTGATCAGCTCATTTTCAGAAAGGTTTTTATATAAAAGGTTCAGGACAAAAAGAGAGAATCTTTTTTCCTGAAACTTTCAGAATCTCTTTACACATCGATTTTGCATAATAGGTGACCTTTAAGTTTAGATAATTTGTTATTGTTTCAGGACATATGGGGGTTTCTCCAATGAGAAAATTAAGCGTGAAGAGCTTCTGAAAGTTATTGAGAGCCTGAAGAGGGACGCAGTTCAATACGTCGACCATCCCTTCTACGTAGCCGGGTATGACAGTCCCTTCAAACTCACCCACCGCAGGAACGAGGTGTGGATCCTGAAGAAGGAGCAGGAATAATATGTTTAATGTTTACACTAAGCTCTGACCACTCCAAGCTTTACATAACCACATCATGGAAGAACAAAAAATACATGAGGGAAAAAATATACCTATTGTGTATGTGGAACAAAATGGAAGGTCACACTGACTAAATACTTTTTGTATATTAATTTGTGTGTTCTGCTTTATTTCCTTTGACTAAAAGATACTGAATTGTACACTTACTGATGGTCTTGACAAAGAGTCCTAACAAATTATTACAATAGCATTTTATAAAAAAATAAATAAAAACCCTGGGGAAAAACTGCATGCAATAGTTCAATATTACTAGTAGGTGGCGCCAACTAGTCAGAAAACATTCCTCATTTGGTGCGTCTTGTCATGACAAAAACCACACGTGCCTCTTCATTATTTTATTACAAATTGATTTTTTTTATGTGAGAATTCAATTTTTGTTTACCTAAATAGAAAAGACTGATGAAATAAAGGGTAGGTTCCTTTGTTTGAAAGCAATAATTGCAATGTAATGGTTCCTCTTGTCTGTTAGAGTTGCCAAGAGAATGCTTAATGATGCAACTGCGAACAAATGCAATCGAAGTTGAGCCTTAACCGATATGATGCTTTAACAGTCAGAGATAGTGTAATTAGGCTCCTATCCTCCAATCTAAAGGGTTTCTTTTTGTCTCACTGCAGCTCAGAAAAGGCTAGAGAGGCAAGAGAGATATTTGTTTAAAACATTTTTTTTAAATTAAAAATAAATCGGCCATCACTTGCATTGAAATCACCCCAGAAAGAAATCTCTTGCATCCAGTGTAGACAAGAGGAATCTTTACAGAACCCATCTCAATGTACAAATGCTCGTATTGTGTTGCTGTGAGCCTCTCCTTTCACTCCGACAGCAGGTTTTCCCTTATCAGTCAGTGTACCTGCTGTGAAGGTGACTTGGTAAATCTGATCTCTGACTTCTCTTTCTGTCACCTTATCACGCTCGTTGTGATGAGTGAGGGAGTTGGTTTAAATCTAGACCAGTCATGCTTGCAAAATCAAGAAAACATGTGCATTACCTCAATCATTTTATGAAGAGCTTATTATATACTAGAAGTTGTGTGTTTTGAATCCTGCATGGTACTTGGTGAGGGATTGGTGACGTAAGCACTGCACTGAAGTATGAATCGTGGGAAATATGATGTTTAAGAATGTAAAAATGTATGATCTCATTATTAATACCTCTGCATTAAATGATTGACTTTTCTGATATTTTGTACCTACATCTTCACTGGAGTGTGGTGGTGTATTTGATCTGCAGGGGATACAGTGCAGGCCGTCCTCCACACACTGATCATTGAGACCTTTCACCAGCAGGGTGATCTACTCCACACTGTAAGCTTCGTCCTCTCACCTTCTCCTCTGGCTCTCTTGTTGGTTCATGTCTGCTGAGTCATTCTTTTTATTTGTGGCAAATGTTCCCAATATCATGTTCAGACACTCAGCAGATCTGACATCTTTTTTTTATCCTCTGAACACACACTATATATCTGTTATTCGCCGGTCAAATCAATCTCACCGTCCCTGCTCAGTGAGGTGAAACTATGCTACAGATAGCAAATGTATAATGGTGCTAACATTTAAACACATGTGTATGTTTTATCTAAAGGGGGACCCTTATGAAAAAGAATGTTTTATGAGGGTGGACCCTTATATTTAAAAAGAGTTCCGGACTTAAGGGGGACCATTATAAAAAAAACTACTTTCTGGACTGGTGTACAGGTTGTTGGGTGGGATTGAAATGGACATTTTGGTTTGTCAGTATGTGTATATATTGTTACTTGAATTATCTGACGGCAAGATGGACACAGTGTGTGAGAGCAGATGGCACTGCTGAATTGGAGGTGGAGGGATTTCATTATAAATACTGAGGGGCGGTCATCGTTTCTGTGCCCTTGGGATCCACCACATATTACTGGTGTGAGTCGTGGGCAGTCAGAGTGAGTCAGACAGTCACTCTGCAGTCACTGGATAGGTCTATTATGGGTCGAGCCTGTGAATGAGTGTGTGTCCTAATAGGATGTCCAGAAGGAGACATAACTGATAACCTTTGGGTGGGGGGAGTGGGCCCTCTGGGGCTTGACGGACGAGTGTGGGTGTCATGGCAATGGCACTAATGAGACTGTGCGTTTTGGCAGATGGCTCACACACTTATAGAAAATAATGACAGAAACCATCTCTTTAAATATCACTTTGTTTTTATTACACAGACATACACATGAGCTTCAGCAGCTCTTCCAAGTACTTTTTCTGTCGTGTCTTTTCACAAGCTGCCTGCGATTGAGACGCTTTCCTGTCCTGAGACAAAGCTCGGAGCCCCAGGTGCTCAATCATGGCCGAGCGGGGTCTCAGACACACTTTGGTCACAGGTAATTACCCACGGGGTGTTATGGCTGTTAGGAGGTCTCACGCCTGTCTCCTCTCTTTATGACTCCATAGAGACCACATTTACTCAGCTGAGAGCACCAGTGCTGGCTTTGCATGGCTACGGATTAAGGGCAGTTGAAGGATGTAGCACAAATATTGACATGATTGCATTTTTGTTGTTATATGAAGCACTTTTAAAAGAAGGAAACAGCCAGGAGGGATCAGCGTAGTAAATGTGGCCCTCCATCACCTCTGAACTAAGATCGCAGCCCTGCTATGTGAAAATAAATAATCTACAATTAGGAAACCACTCCCTTTCAGCAAACGCTGGGCTCTAAAAAATGTACAGTCTTTGAAAACAAGTCAAAATGTTACTTAAAAGTCCTCTATGTATTTACATACAGAATCATATAAAACTGCAAAAAGATAAACTGAGCAGAAATGTTAACATTATAGAATTCATTCGAGCCCTAAAAAGCTTCTCGTAGGTCGCAGCAAATGTAGCGACGACTCGACCGCAACGCGTGGTGTTAGAGAAGCCAAACTCAGATTGTGTTCACTTCCAGATTATTTTTCAGCTCTTTGGTAACAAACATGAACACTACAAGACCCGGACAGTAACATAAGCTTCTCTTTTAATGTCATCCCCTCTTTACATGTATAGATTCATACTGAACCCCCAAACACAAGTCATGACATCACTTGTTTATTAAAACAATCTTTAAAACATGTTTTTAAAGTCACAAAGAAAAGGACCTATGAACAATGCATAATCTATAAACTAAAATGTTATGAGCGTTTTTAGAACACATTTTCTGTTTTGGTGTCTTCTAAACTTCACAGTTTCTCACTTCCTGGCCATCACTAAGCTCTGAGCCCTCTGCACTTTCTACGGACCACTGAACACCCCAGCTCTGACCGAAGAACAAGAAGCAAAACCTGGCCATACCCACAGCTTAAAGGAGACCTATCATGCTATATTTGAATAATATATTGTAGGGCCATACCTATATAAGGTATATTTATACGTTTTCTTTTTCAAAATACCAAACAGATCATGCATTATAGCCATGCCTCATTTCGCTCTATTTTGCTCTCCTCCACCCGTCTTTGCATGCGCTGCAGCTGACCACGCCCCCCTGCAAAGGAGGGGCCGAGTTACAGCATCATGTTACCATGCCACGGCAACCTCTCATTCCCCTGATTGGTGGAGAGTTGGCCATATAGGCGGAGCTCCTCGTCACTGACGTTAGACTATTTTCAAATCTGTATCAGTCTGTATCAGATCCGTTGTAGCCCCGTTTTTAGAGATGTTGGGTACGGAGGAAGAGAGAGGGTTGAGTTCCCTGACACACCGGGGACACATTCATGTATAAAAGACGTACAAAGGTGCATTTTGCATGATAGGTCCCCTTTAAGAGGTACCGTGGTGCTCTCTGTCGTACCACTTCCTCTCGTTCTTTCCACAATGTGATGGGCTGTTTGAAGCCAACACTTGCACAAGGGGGTGCATTCAAACACTTTCCAGAGCCAACAGAAGAGAAGCAGAAGCTGAGGAGGTTCACAAGTCGAGCGTCTACATCCCACCCTTTCCAATTGCCAAGCTACGTAGCACCACAGCAGCAAAGTTACTTTTCAATTCCTTCACTTCATCTTAGTTTACCACCCCAACCTTGTTCTTCAAAGAAACGTAAAAGGTCCTGCGTGTTAGGGACATGATGCAGTAAAAGAAAACAGCAAAACAAATGGAAAACATACTTAAAACACCAGGTGTAAAAGAAACACTTTTCTTTCAACACAAATGTGAGAATCCATGAAAAGCTGCAGCACAACCAGTCCACTTCAGATAAAGTTCAGCTCTGTCCATGACGGCGTGACCTCTGACCTCACATCAGCACCTGACACCCACCCCTTCGGGCTTTGGGGGGGAGTGGCACAGGAAGTTCTCTCCAGAGGGCCAGCTATTGGCTCCTCTTCCTGCCTGCTACCTGGTTATGATGATAGAGTTTAGCTCCCTGTATCGAAGGGGCGCTCCTTGCTCGTTAACTTCTGCTCTCTCCAGATAAAGTGCCATTGGAGTTATTGAGTACAGCCAGGGTCTGAGCCGAGGGTCCGGACAGACTTTCTGCAGGGTCTCCGTACTCGCTCTCAGCCAGCTCCCCCTCCCGCTCACAGATGACTGTCATTGGGCTGCTGAGCATTCGGTTGCGGGCATTGTACTTGCTGCTGGCGGACGAAGGCGGCGTGCGGGAGCGCCCATACTTGAACCCGCTCATTGAATAGGTCGATGCTGTCGGCGAGGACAGGGAGAACGCGTCGTAGCGGCTCCACTCATCTGTTGCCCTCTTCCTGCGGCCTGGGGAGCTGCAGGGGCTGTTTGGAGACCCCAGTGAGGAGGGAGAAGAAGCAGGAGAGTCCAACGCTGACTCGGAGTATGTTCGCTGGGTGCGAGGGCCGGTGGAGCGAAGCATCTCGGTGGCCGACATCCTGAAGCTGGTCTCTGAGCGGCTGCCCTTCTTCAGGAGGAGGGCCTTGAAGGTGTCGCTGCTGGTGGAGGACTTGCGGAGGTTGCGCTGGATGGAGCCTGTCTGGCGGGGCAAGGAGGACGTCGAGCCCGGGGACATCATGGCCGGGGACTCCATGACCGGGGACATCACGGCCGGGGACGCCATGACCGGGGACATCATGGCCGGGGACGCCATGACCGGGGACATCATGGCCGGGGACGCCATGCCCGGGGACGCCATGCCCGGGGACCCCATCACTGGGGAGCCCCCAGTTGGGGTGGCCGGTGGAGACTGGGGTTGGCTCCCAGCCCGGGACTTGTCCTCCTCCGTCTCCTTGCGTCCCAGGACCTTCCGCTTCGACCTAGGATAAGATGAAAATCTAATTATTGACATGTTTTTACAAATGTGGCTTAGTGAGCGAGTGACTGCAAGGATGGTTATTGAATTGATAGTTAAATCATTTAAGGGCCAACTAATTGTTGAGCTGATGAAAGAGCAAGAAGAAATGCAAGAGTTTGTCAGGAAGTAGTCATCAGATCCAATCATTCACATTCAAAGGAGGCTGCAGCGTATGGGATTTCATTTAGCAACTGAGCAGGAAGCATCCTTCAGCCCAGCTTGGTCATTGTTTCTGTGTAGATGTTCCAAAAAAAAGGATTTAACTTAAAACACGCGGCGCAATCTTTGTCCCATATTTGCCATACGTCAGCACTTCCCCCAGCAATTATGCGTCACAGCACACATCTTAAAGAGGTACAACAATAAGCAGTGAGTGGCGTGGATGCTCCAAAAAGAAAAGGAGGTCATAAGAAAAAGAGTTATACATTTTGGTTAAAGAGATTTTAGAAGAAAAGCTGCAGACGCTGCAGAAAAGCTCAAACACAAACTGGGAAAGGTGCCCAAAGCAGTTTCAATCACACAGTGACAATCCCGCCTCCTCTTAACAGGGGGCATCAGAGTGGTTGACTGCACCACTCACTCAGCCTACACCGGCTGGTGGGGGGGGGGGGGGTTAGGGCTAGCAGGGAAAACAGCGTTAATAATCTGAGGTCCAGGGGGCTGCACTGTGGGGTCTCTGTTGCTAATCCAGAGGTAGCGCCACTGCAGTGGTTTGCTAATTATAGGGAAGGGGCTACTTGCCACTTCGCACCTCTCTAGAAAGGAGGAACCCACCCTCTGCATGCCCCCTCTGCACAGGGAGGGAGAGAGGAGAGGGGAGACAGAGAGGAGAGGGGAGACAGAGATAAATGCATGAATACAGATTCTGTGAGAGCCATTCGATGCTAAAAGTCAAAGGAGCAGTGGGAGAAACATCCTCAGAAAGAAATGATTACACGAAGGACAGCAAACGTGTAGAGAATATACTCGTGAAGGTCAAACGAGAGGGTATGAATGGTTTGTGAGAAAATCCAAGACTGCTTTGTCGTTTTAGAAACACTGCAAAGTAAGTGTCTGCGCCCTAAATTCAACCTCCGTCTAGCGCCGTCCCCTGAGAGCTCACATTAGCCCATCAGCATTACATAAGACCGTCGCACCACACACACACACACACACACACACACACACACACACACACACACACACACACACACACACACACACACACACACACACACACACACACACACACACACACACACACACACACACACACACACACACACACACACACACACACACACACACACACACCTGAACTCAGTCACACCACAGCTCCATACTGAACTCATGGTTGGTGAAGACAAGTATAAGGTTATACCAATCCCCGTTATAGAGAAGTAAACAAGGCTGCAATTTAAGACCCGTGTCCGAGAGCTCCGTGGACTTCCTTCTCCCGGCTGTATTGCATTTGCTTTGGAGGATTTGCCCCAGACAGGTTGTGTTTTATGGCTGCAGCTGGAAAGACATTTCATTCAGGGTTTTCATCATTCTCGGTTTTCCCAGAGCGGGGGGGCAACATGGAGGGGGAATGAGAGGGCAAAAGAAAGTATTGGACAGGTAAGAGGGGGAGGGGAAATGCGTCTCAGGTGAAAAAGAAACATCGAATGAGATAAATGTTATAAAACATAAAGTATATCAAATTGAAGCTGATCATTCTGACGTATATTCTATTCATTATTAAATTGAAATGTCACAAATGGATTATAATTGAATGAAAGATATAATGTAAATAGCTAAGTTTACATTTCATTCTTCTCCAGTCATCACTACCCTGGTTATAAACAATATGTCAAATGATTCGATATGCGCCACACGAGAGAGGCAGTAACATAAGTGCTAAACAAACAAAGTGCCACCGTTTACCCACACATGCGTACACAACACTGCCATCCAATCAAAGTGCACAATAAATCACACTTGTACGCGTGACGTGTGCACCGTAAATACATCGGCAATCTGTCGCTGAAATAAAACCCCGTGAAATGAAATGCTGTGGTGCTCAAGAGAACCCCGACTGCCGCTGCATGAGCGATGTATGCGTGAGCTCCCTTTGAAACGCGTATGCAATCTATGTCAGTGAGCAGCGTGTGGAAGAAGGAAAGCAAAGAGAGGGAGAAAGACAAATCTCTCCGGTGGCCTCTAACCTAGATTAGGACCCGAGGGTGTCGAGTAGATAAATAATGGATAAAGCACTCGCCTTTTCTCTCTTGCTGAGAACGAGCAACGCAAATGTGACTTCGCTAACGCAGACGTGATCAAAATATGACTGGCACCGACTTGTGACTCGTTTCCATGACACCAGAAACAGGAAAAGCCACTCAGGGCTTGAAGACCCCAGAGAGCGGCTGTGTGACAGGTGTGGATGCTTCCAGACGGGACAGCGCTGAGTAAAGTTATGACTGAGCGGTGGAGGGCCGAGGAAGAGGAGGGGGGGTGGAGATGGAAGAAGACATATCATGGGTCGAGGGGGGAGAAGGAGCCAAGGTGATATACTGTGGGTGATGAGAAAGAGGGGGAAGGAAACACAATGACAACATACTAGAGGGGGAAACAACTCGGAGTTGAAGCAGGTCCAGAGGGACGAGGCTGGAGTGTGTAGAGAAGAGACAGCATAAGAAGCACCATTGTACCTGTGAATGGCGGCAAAAAGGTCCTCGGTGGTCCGCGGCCGGGTGGGAGTCGGGGTCACCATCTTCTCCTCAGAGGCCCCGTTGGCTGACGGGACGGGAGACGGTGCAGCCGCGCTGGAGAAGAACACCTCACCTGAGAGAGAAACATCCGAGTTACACACACTAACGAGAGAGGGAACTCACACACTTTCCTCGACAGCGTCCCGTCGCATGAACCTGGCTGTCTGGGAGATGCATGGAGGAGCTGCTGGACTGTCTTCTTACATTCTCTTTCTGTCTGCAGGTTCCCTCCCTCTTCCTCTCACCTCCCCTCCTCCTCCTCCTCCCCCGTCTGCGCTCCGACTGCCTGAGCCGCTGCAGGCAGTCTCACTTTACGCTCCCCCCCACCCCCCCTCACTAGATCCGTTCCCCTCCCCTCTGTTACGATTGGAGCTCCTCCCCCTCTGCCTACCACCATGAAAAGCATCCTCTTCTGGACACTTGAAGCCCCCCCCCCTCCCTTACCTCAGACAGAAGAGGGGATGGACAGTGAGCAGGACAGAGAGAGAGTAGGAGACTGAGATTAAGAGTAAAGGCGAGGAAAAGGCAAACAAATTGATATTTGGAAAGAAGGATTAACGGTGGAGGGAAGTGGAGTAGACAGTGGAGGATGGGGTGTGTGTGTGTGTGTGTGTGTGTGTGTGTGTGTGTGTGTGTGTGTGTGTGTGTGTGTGTGTTGGGGGGGGGCAATGCAGGGAAAAGGAAGGGACAGTAACCACAAGAGATGTCTGCATATGAAAGGTAGCAGGGAGTCAGAGAGGAGGCTGTCCCGTGATAAGCCGCGGCTCCTGAGCGATTTTCACAGTTTTTAAAAGCTTGAGGTTTGAAGTTCGCTTCGGAAGAAACACTCGTTTCTCAGCTGCCTGGAGAGTTGGCCGCACAGCAAGCCGGCAGTGGCATCACGACTAACCATATGGGATTATGGAAATGAGCTAAACCAACAATTCATTGACTCCATTTCAAACGAGTGGGTTTTTTTTTTTTAAATAATAAAACATTAGAGAGCAAAATGGTTTCTGTAAAACTCACCTGTGTCGTCCTCCTTGGAGCTGACGGATCCAGTCGTGCTACTTGTCCCATCTCCCTCCTCCTCCTCCTCTTCCTCTTCCTCTTCCTCTTCGTGAGCCTCTCCGTTGGTATACCCGGCATGGTCAGGACTTGATTGGCCGGCAGCAGCAGGTGTGTGCTCCTCCTGGGTTATTATGGGAGATGTTTCACGACTCTCGGAAGTTTCCTCGTCCTCCTGTTGCTCACTTATGTTATCTTCTTTCATTTGTCTTTGCAGCGCATCCACTTGGTCTTCTGTCTGCAACGGGCTGGTTGTACCCTCATGCTGAGATGGAATCTGTTCAATGATTGGTTGGGGGCTAAATTGGTGGAGTAAAGACATGTTGGGTTTCTTGGAGACGACTGGGGGCTTCTGTTTGACAGGGGAGCTTTCAGAGCTCTGTGGGGGGCTTGGCAATACATCCTGTTCTTCTGCTTTGTCTCTTCTGTGTAAGACAAAGTAACTCTGATCCTCAGCTTGTCCATTTACGACAGCACTATCTGTCGTGTCTTCTGTGAAACTGAAGTCAAAAGGGAAGTCTTCTAAGAGCTTTGAGACGGGGGATGGTGAGGAGTTACGAGAATCCTCTTCTAGGGAGCCGTTTGACAGCATAGTGGGATGCTCCAGGGAGTGAGACTTCTGCAGGGGCTTGAGACCCTGAAGGAGGTCCAGCCCTGTGTGGCCTGACGTGCCGTTCATCTCTTTCTCGGGCCGCCTGACGGAGCGGAGCTGAACGCTCTGCAGCGCAAACGGGGTGATCAGGGGATTAGGTGACTTCGTAGGGCTGGTGGAGAGAGCTGCTTTAGGAACGGCTGGGGAGGAGAAAGGTGGGACAAAAGCAGGCAATGGAGGAGGCGGAGGCGGCCCCATAGAGGGGATAGGCGGGGGAGGTGGAGGACTGAAGCTCCCATTGAAGGATGAACTGGAGGGGAATAGTGTATCAGGGGATGGAGGAGGAGGGAAATCAGGGGAGGTGGAGCAAGCAGGGGGTGGGCTCTGTGTTTGACCCTTGGGAGTGGTTGGTAACGGGGGAGCTGGAGGAGGAGGAGGGCCTGCGATGGAGCTTGGCGGTAGAGGGGGAGGAAAGGATGGAGGTGGGCTCAGAGGGGTGGTGGGAGCTGAGGAGGAGAGGAGTGGCAAGGGTGGATGTGGTGGGGGAGGAGCTCCGAAGCTTTTAATTGAGTCGGAGGTGTTGGAGGAGAGGGAGGTGGAAGAGGAGGACATGGACACAGAGGAGAGGAGAGAGGACTTCCTCTCGGGCACCCTGGGCCTGGGCCGGGTCCCCGAGGGAGACATGGACCTGACGAACGAGGGGACGGGGGTCCCAGCTGTGGGGGTGTTGGACTGGCTGGAATAGCCGCTGGACGGCGAGGTCAGTCTGTGCACCCGGTCCGGGGAGGAGGTGGACATCTTGGGCTTCGCTGCCACGCCTCCCTCCTGCCCTGGAGCTCCAGGCGCCTGGCTGCCGTTCAGGATCTCACCTCCGTTGTGTAACTCTCCGGGGTGAGCCTCGGCCAACATGGTGTTTGTGCCATGAGCCTGAGGGGAGTGTGCCCTCTGGTCTCCTTGGTTACGCGGGTAGTCCATGTAGTAGCCCCAGGAATCAGCATAGTCTGAGCGCAAGCTGCTGGTGTCGCTCTGAGCAGGCGTCACATGGCAGAGCGAATACACGCCAGACACGCCGCCACAGTTGGCATTAGCTAAAAGTGACGCTGCAGAGCTACAGGCACTGGTGCTACTCTGACTGCGGGGCCGAAGCACCCAAGGGTCATCGTAGTCGCTGCATGGGCTGTGAGAGGGGGAGGAAGGCGAAGCCCCTATCCCCTTCCCTCCTCTCAGACCCATCTGCAGGCTCTGCTGCAAGCTGGCAATTAGAGTCTCATTGAGCATGGCTCCGTTTGGCTCCTGAGCACCGCTGATGGCGCTTACGCCTCCGAGGGGCTTTTTCACAGAGCTCTTACGTCTGAGAGAGTCTGTGCGTGCTGGAGGCAGCGGAGGCTTCTTGGACTTGCGGAGTGAGATGCTCCGTGACAGCGAGCGGTCACTGTACAAGCTTCCAGTGTCTTCCTGATTGGCCATCTCCCGGCACTCGTACATGCTGTGCCTGGTGGCCCGTGCAGGCGCCGCTCCGTGCCCACTGCCATGGCTGCGAGAGCGCAGGCCTGAGTCCATGTGCATGGAGGTGTAGTATCCGTCGTTGTCTTGGGAATAGAGGGAGCTGGAGTCAGTAGTAGTCCTGGAGGAGTGGTCCAGGCTGCCGTACAGCTGGTTTATGGGAGTGGAGCAGCTGGAGGTCAAGGTGCGGTGTGGAAGCACCATGTTTTCTGGCGTGTCGTAGATCCACTGTTCCTCGGGCAGTCCGGAGGGCGGCGTGGGCGCCAAGGTGCTGCGGCTGTGGATACTGCTGTCAGAGTGCCCCAACTCGCTGGCCGGTGCTGCGACCACCAGACCGCCATCCCTTAGTGGGTGAGTGGGGGTCGAGGTGGCCAAGGCTGGGCAGGTGGAACTGTGGGTAAAAGAGGTTGGGCTGGGGCTCATGGGGTCTGTGTTGGTGGAGGAAGCCAGACTGAGCGGATGAGCTGTGGGGTAAGAGGAGGAAGGGGAGGGACCAGAGGTGTTGAGCATAATGACCTCAGAGGCGCTGGACAGGGTGGCGTTGGGGAGGAGGGAGGTGGAATAGGCAGCATGTGGGGAGACCACACATGCTGGGCCACCCCCCCAATCACTGGCTTTCGCCCCCCTCAGTTCCTGAGACTTGGGCCGGGGAAGGGTGCCTGTCCGTGGGGCATTTCTCATGTGCACCACCGTGTCGTCAACCTGCAGCCTCCCAATCTGCCTCTGAGGCGTAGTTTGCTCCTCTGACTTCATGGGGGTGCTGCTGTAGATGGGGTCTGCACTGAGAGACACTCTGGCCCCCGGTCGAGGCAGACTGTGAAAACGAGAAAGATCTCTGTTGTACTGCGGCAGCATCATGATCCCCGAGCTGTCGCTGCTCGAGACGGATATACTTCCTGTTGAGGAGGAAGCAGAAATGCCGGCCATTTGAGCCGCGATGCCCTGTCCTCTCTGAGCCCGGATCCTCCTCATGGACGGGGGCACCACCTTCACGTCTTCTGTCTGGCAGCCGGAGTCTCTGGTGACCGAATGTCGGAGCATCGAGTTGACGCTCCCAACTCTGCCCAAGGTGGAGTACTGTCCCGGGATGAACATGGAATGCGGCCGGAGATCTCCTTTTGCTGTTGTCAAAGGGAGGAGGAAAATAAAACATGTTATCGATCAGAATATCTTGTTTTCTCTTCGAGCACCACTAAGCATATTTCCCCTCTTAAAACTTCAGCCACAATGCGTCTGCTCTTCTGCCCGGACAGCTAAACTGTGGTCACATGGAGGATAATTCATTTGATTTGCTGTAACCGTCACATGCGTTAATAACTCCTGGTCTTCTTCGTTAAGGAGGAAAGGATATGAGGGGAGACAGAAAGACTCCTCACTAAGCTTCCTCTCCTAGTCTGGCTCAGTCCGACAGAAAAGCGAATTATACCCTGGGGTCCAGGACAGGCAGCTGTTTAGTTGCGAGGCAGCCAACTAATGCATACATGGACACGGACATACACAGCGTTGACATGGTCATGCACTGACACGGGACAGAGCACACAGCACACAGAAATGCAGATATCACAAAGACACACACACCGAACACACCGGCTTGTAAACAAACAATTTGAAGAATGAGTTGTAAAAGGGGATATGATGTCTATTGTGTCTCCCATCTGTGGTGCCTCTCCTGTTGACGCTCGTATTCCAAAACATACACACACTCTTGCGTCCTCTTTTCTCTCTCTCTCTCTCTCTCTCACACACTCTCTTCCTCCTTTGCTAAGAGCTGGAGTGACAGCTTGGCTGCTGCTGCTGCTGCTGCTGCTGCTGCTGCTGCTGCTGCGATAGATTAAGCTGCAGGTCTACTTTCGCAGGCAGCTCTTGTACAAGGAGAGGGAGGGATGAAGCACTGGGACAATTACCCCGGCCCAGTAATCATGACATTCAGAGGCTGTCGTCAGCTGGTCACTAACCACACTCTAAAGCTCCTTTACTCTCAGCCCTGGTGATGTTATCGCAAAGAGAAATGACATTCTCCTTAGATATGTCTGCTGTCCTACAGATCAGAGATGTGTAACTAAACATCAGCCAGAACAGCAGTGTCAGCTTAGGAAGCTTAGCGCACGCTTAACACCCCTCTCCGCTGTGTGACTAAGGATACTAAGGAGTCTACTGGAGCTTCATATCTGTTATTTAACCCTCATCTGTTTGGAGCGCTTGAGGGTTATATGTTCTGAAAGATGACGAGGGTTGGGGGGGACGGTTTTCCCTGATCAGGGTCTCATAATCAGTACATGTTGGTAAGTATAAAACACATGGGACACATGCCAGATTATCAATATATAGCCCTAGGATTAAGGCAGAGAGACACAATTCACAGAAGCAGCACAGCCGATAGTTAAGCTGAACGATTAGAGCACAATATGTATATAACAATGGTACTGCACTTAACCTTTATTATCTGACATGAGAAAAACGTCTAAAATTAGATTAAAAAAGTGCAAATGTAAGGACAAAAAGGGGGGGAAATAATACAATTGAAAAGAATGTCATAATGGCTGTGGGTACAGTTCAAAAGGGTGGAGGAGAGCAAATGAGGACACTCTGTATGAAGAACTGAAACAGCTGAACATCTGCAGGGCCCCGATCCAACACTTTGGACTTGCATGTGACATTTTCTCCCTCCCCTTCGGGTGAGTTCATTCTCCACTTAATGTTTAAAGTTAATGGATTAGGCACAAATGCATAGTGAGTAAGGTTATAGTAAGTAGTGAAAGAAGGAGGGATGCTTGTCCAGAGTGTTGGTACAGGTCTGTGGACAGTACAGGGCAACATATTTCCCCACAGTGATCCATACCTAGCTCATGGTTGAAGTTGTCAGGCAGCCCTGATATAGTCTTTCTGCGTTTGACCTTCTTGGGCCGGCGGGACATGGTGTCCGAGTTAATGAGGGAGCGCCGGACGGTGGCCTGCCGGTCAAACACGGCCCCTGGTAGCCGGGAGGGCGAGAGCAACGCAGGCGGACACACAGGCAAAGAGCAGTCGGTTAGTTGAAAGGAACAAACTCAACAACATGCAGAACGTTTTTAAGTTTTAACATGCAGCAGGTAGAGAGACCTTAATTGTCAGTTTAACGAAATGTAACAAAACAAAACAGTTCCCTTCAGTGGTATCTAGCGAGGCATATCGTTTTGTCTTTCTTTGCCCAAGTTTGAGTTTTGTAAGGACTAATATGTAGTTTCAACTATTGCCCAACCAATACAGGATTTTGAAAGGCTGGTAAATCAACGCGTGCGCCACAAATCAAATTCCATTCTAATAGGCTAACCAATTCTGGGCAAATGCCACATAAAAAATTCTGTATTGTATTATAAAGCAAAAAAAGAAAAGAAAGATAAATTGTTTGACTATGATTAGGGTGAGCTGACCCCTTAAAGGTGGGGTAGGTAAGTTTGAGAAACCGGCTCGAGATACACTTTTTGTTATATTCCATGGAATGCTCTTAACATCCCGATAGCAATGAATATCTTAAGTGCTTTGACAAAAAATCCATTGAAAAATGTCATCTGTGGAAGCCGTGGTGCTGTGAAACGCACGGCCCGGCTAAAGTAACTGGATGGCCAACCTGCCTGTCAGCCTTCCATCGGGGCACAAACTTATCTCGTGCCCTCATTGGTCATGTGTGCGTTCGTGTGTGTTGGAGGAGGGGCTCTGTAAGGAAGTGGCAGATTTTTTCCGGCTGTGTATTTTCAAATTCTAGCGCACTCGAGCCGGTTTCTCCAAAATGACCTACCCCACCTTTAACTCTTCTTCCACCAGCCACATATAATGGCCATTAATGGAAACACTGGCTTCAAAAATAAAACGTACACGTTTAATCTGAAGGTTTCTGATAATTCCCAACTGAGGTGTTAACATATATGTGAGAAATGTGAGATGTAAAATACATGCCCGTATCACAAAAACACACATGCACAGAACAGATATGAGTAGGAGCATGCACGCACACACATTCATCCTCCTCCCTTTCAACCCATCCTCCCTGAAGGAAGAGTAACATTTTATAAGGAGCCGCTCTTCCTTCTGCAATGTGGCTAGCTGGTGACAGCCAGCAGGCGTTAGGGAAATAGAAATTGATATGAGGGGCAGATAGTGTCTATCACATTCCTCCTCAAAGTGACAGGAACATCCCTGAGTGTCAGTATGTGTTTCCTCTCTCCTTCTGAGTAATGTAATGTGACAGGAGACGAGTGCTTTGTGTGGAGTGGGACCGCATGAAGCTGTCATTAGTGTCTGAAGGACGACAGGACTGCAGCTGTATTCCCTTTGACGACACTTTAAATGTAGAGGTTGATACTGAACTGCGTTTGAGGTGATGCTCATCTGTGTATATGTCATACAAAAAGACTTTGTGAAGCATCAGACATGCCACAGTGTATTCCTAACGACCAGAACTGGCAGAATGAGATGTTATTTCTTTGTGTGTGTGGTCGATAGCGCAGAAAATGGTGACATGCAAACAGGGGTATTGCATCGACACGTTTCGCTGTGTTTCGCCCTGATCTGACATCGAGTCAGTGAAAAGCCCTGACCCTTGGAGGAGCTGTCAAACCATTTTTGGCACACAAACACTCGCTCACACGCGCATAAGGGAAGGTGAAGGTCAGCCTGCATGGAGCATGATGGAAGGAGAGAATATACACGGAGGTGCAGGAGGAGAGGCCGACGCCATGACATGACTGACACAGGTTTTCCTCTGTGGATGCATGGATACAGTAATTGATCAGTCTATAATCCACTCATCCACAGAGGGTTAATTAAAAGAACAGTCTGACATTTTGAGAAGACCAGTAGAATCTGAAGATTTAATATGTTAATATGGCAGTTTTTAAATGATTAAAAACTGTATTTCAATAAACATGATAGCTGGTTTATAGTATAGCGCCACCACCAGGTCATCATTTGTATTTGTCCAATACTCTGACATAAAAACTACTGACATTTCCCATCTAGCTCAGCTGCTGTATATAGGTTGCAACTGTATTCTAGGCTTTGACCTTGTAATCTCATTTAAAAAAAAAAAAAAAAAGACTAAAATAATGTTGATCTTTTCATCAAAGTCTCAGTGATTTAAAATGTTTTAAAAAGTCAGAAAGTTCCTTGATGACAAACAACACAATGTATGATGGGAGGTGCAGGGTTAATGTTACTGAATAGACACCAGGGGATGATTGAGACCAGATCTAGTAAATACATCTTTCTACGTTGCTTTTTTGTATGAAACTAGAGGATCAGGAGATTTGTTTCCCACTACACACACTGATGAGAGTGGTCGCTACTCGCTACTCGCTACTGATTGAGAGATGGGAAAAGAATGGTTATGTGACAGGTTTGCGATGAGGTCATACCTGTGACGTTGATAGCAACGATGTCTGTGGCTACGGCCTGAGCCGCCAGCCTCATCTTCTGCTCCGGGGTGGGGAGGGGTGCGCCCTTGTTCCATACAATCTTTCCGTCAACCTCGTACCCCTCCTCTCCCTCAACGCCTTCCTGGGGGGTCTGGGGCCTCATGGACAGCTGAGATTTGTCGTCCTCCGCTGATGATGCTGTGGACTAAAGGCAGAAAAATAATGGGTTAACAAGATGTATAACTTGAAGAGGAGCAAGGAGATAGAGAAAGAGATTGAAAAGAGAGATAGAAAGAGGAAGAGAGGAAATGTACAGAAGAGTATGGAAAAAGGAAATACGGTAATGAAAGCGACAGGAGATGCACAGGGAAAGAGATGAAAGACATTGGAAAACAAATATTTTGTGATTTTAAATTAAAAACCGAACACAATTACAGTGGGAATACAATATTATAGAATGGAGTAGAGCGGTATTTGACTGTACAGACTAAATTGACACGTATGAACTAGGGCTGCACGATATTGCAAAAAACTGACATTGCGATTTCCCCCCCCCTGCGATATATATATCGCGATATGAAAACATACAGGAATTGAAGAAAAGACGTTTTTTTTGCAGAGCCTGCATGTCACACACTCAAGTACCCCTGACATGAGAGCCGCGCAAGTTTTCCAGCAGCAAAATAATTGTACCATGACGTGTTTGAGTTAATTTACCTACTTAATATCGCAAGTCCAAAAAAAAAAATCGCACGTCTGCGCGATGTGAATATCGTGCATGCGCATATCGCGATTATCGTCACAACACCATATATCGTGCAGCCCTAGTATGAACACACTTCAACACTTTCCCGAACCTGTGTCGAGAGCTGGAGTTAAATAAAATCTCAGATTTGCCTTCTTAATAGTTTGTTTGGGTCCCTCACTTCCGTTTCGCTTCTCATGCACTGATTCGCTAAGCTGAACAGCCAATCAGAGTGATTTCTTTGGCCGACGGCCTTTAGCCGACAACCTCCTGATTCAACATGTTGAATCGGCGGCGGAAGGTGTGACACAACGGTGCGGGACACACCAATCTGAGTAGGGCAACACGACGCTCATCGACGGCCCGACATCGGCTTGGTGTGTAAGGGACTTTAGATGCTTGTGTGCTGTAAACATGTTTCACAAACAATCAAACCCACATGGAAACACACTAACACACTTTCGCACACAGACACATCTTTCAGAGTTAATCTGACGGAGCGTTTTAAAGATGGCAAGATAAAAGCAGAGCAACCGTGCGGAAAAAGAGAGGGAATCACTCATGCATTAAACTGTGTCTCACACACTAACAGTCCTCCATTTGAAGCAGAATTTACTGCCGAGAAGCAAACAGACAACTGCAGTTTACTGCGCCATTCACGCTTGAAATTGAGCAGTTAGTCAACAGTAAACTAGCTTTTTACAGTTTGCTGTCAGTGTCCATTTGAGGTTTTGAAATCATTGTTTTGATTCATGAGTAAAGACAGGTTAAGATTTCAAAAGCCAGTAGACACAAAAAGCAAAGCGAACTTGTTTAGACTTCACTACCTAACATTATCCCGACTGTATCTGGAACAGGTTGAGCTTTGAGTGTGATTTTGTTCGTCAGAGTTTGAAAGTTACTGGTTAAAAAAATGTCTCAGAATCTCCAAATACATCCAGAAATAAATCCCTAGTCCATTACAGTTCATCCTGACAGTCCCAAGCATTAAAAAGAAAGGTCGGCTATTTGTGCTTTCATACAAACCATGCATGGATGGATGGATACATAAATAGGGGAGTGGAACAAGAGGAGGCAGAAAAGGGGGAGGGTATAAAGAAAGGATCTCAGCAATAGTTTGGTAGCTTGTTATTTTGATGTGTTGCTCAACCTGCGGTCCTGTTTCTCCCTCTGAAGCTGCTGTCAGGCAAAGTTAGGCTCACTTTCCCCAGCGCAACAGGAAGTGAATGGAAGAGGGACAAACAGCGGAAAGTAGAAAGACAGATAACGAGAGACGGAAGTGGACAGTTGAGAAAGACGACAGCATATTATGAAGGTCAGGGGGAAAGCATGAAGAGAGCGGCTAACAACGAGGGGCTCTGGGGAACAAAGGAGACCCTGATCATAACAGTGAAACCCCCTGTGATCCTCTCAGGACCCCTCATATCACATTGTGTGTGAGAAATACAAATGAGGAGAATGTCAGTACACACTAATGGTTCGCCACTAAAAAAAAGCAATACATCCACTTTTGTCTGTTTGCCTTGTTATTTTCCTATTTCAATCACTCTTCTTATTTTCTACAAATTATAAAGGAAAGAGAATAATCATTTAAAAAAAGACTGAAGCCAGCAACAGTTTATTCTGTCTATACAGTACAATCAGCTCTGCCTGAAAATGATGACAGGCCAGAGAATGAGAGGCAATTAAGTTAAAGTTATAATTTAACTATACTTTTTCATAATGCATGCTGACAGCCCCAACAAAAAAGCCTTAGTGCTTCTTCTAAGTAAAATCATTTATAACTAACTGACAACATCTCGTTTGCTAGACTATTTTAAATAGCTAGACTAACAGGGTAGAAATCCAGAAATTTAAATATGGAATTATTTGTGTAAAAAATGTATTGGAAAGCACTGTCTGCCAGTCAGAGAAGTATTTATTGTAAATTACGAAAAATGTTTATTATAATATCTGACCACTAGAGGGCAGTCTGACACTGCTTAAAGTACTGGAGATGAGTTTCTGCTGAATCAGTTGCAAAGCACTGCTGTGAACACATGTACTTCAATAACATCTAAATGTATTGACTGTAACATCTGCAAAGTTGTGTTTGTGTACCTTCTTATCATCCTCCTCTTCATCCTGCAGGCTGCTGTTGGACTGTAAGGGGTCAGAGAAGGTGGGACCCTGAGAGTAGTACTGAGAGCTCCTGAATCCATCTTTCCTCAACTTGTCGCATTCTGCAGGACAAACAACAACAAAGGAATATGTTAATATAGACCACAAATACTTGGATTGCCCCATCGGTGTCTTTCTCTGAGCTTTTAACGTTTACAACCAGACACTCATTAAGATCACGGGTATATATTTACGAATAATTTGTCAGGGGAAATTATCACAATACGTTTGAACAGAGCTTGTGTTGAGTGTGATACTGAAGAGTTTCTACAGTTCACACTCATCATGCTTTGCTGCTCCAAGATATATTGATGTGCCAAAAAAGTAATGTGTAATTTGTACAGGCCAATTTGAGCGTACAATATTCATAAATAAGTAATTCAATAACACTAAAGTAGTAGGGATGTGTGAAATATCCATAGGACACAGAAAGACGTATTTCTATAACTGTGTGTGTGTGTGTGTGTGTGTGTGTGTGTGTGTGTGTGTGTGTGTGTGTGTGTGTGTGTGTGTGTGTGTGTGTGTGTGTGTGTGTGTGTGTGTGTGTGTGTGTGTTCATCAGTGTATCAGTCCCTGTTGGACGCTGCCAAGCGCTGCTCACACTCCCTCTCGTCACCACCTGCTGTGACGGGCTGGTGATGTAAGTCTGGGTGTGTGTGTGTGTGTGTGTGTGTGTGTGTGTGTGTGTGTGTGTGTGTGTGTGTGTGTGTGTGTGTGTGTGTGTGTGTGTGTGTGTGTGTGTGTGTGTGTGTGTGTGTGTGTGTGTGTATGCCACCCTGTGATAGGAAAATACTTTATATATGATTGTGTGTGTGTAATAGGCGGGGGTATCAGTTTCAGTCTGTCACACACAGATGGCAGAACTGTCCCTCTCTCTCCTCCATCCCCCTCTTCCTCTAAGGGGGCATTTAGCACATCATCTCTCTGTGTCACTGCAAATATCTACTAGTATATCCTTTGTCTAGTCTTGAATTAGCTCATTATATTCACGTTGTAACCTCGCTGGTCTTTTATCTTGCTTCATTGGGATTTATTCAGTGTGTGATGCACAATCAAAATCCCTTTTGCTGAGTGACACGTGTGTGAACCAAAGCACAGCCACATCGCTCCTCGCCTGGCACCTCAGAGAGGCTGCTTTAGATCCCTTTCATGTGCCATCTATCTCCATAGCTAATTACAGCCCATCTCTGTGGAGACACACGCTGGTGCATGTATAATGCTGTCAGTAAATGGATCCTAATGGGGTTGGCAAAGGTAGCAAGTGTAACAAGCTGATGTGGTAGCGGTGTGGAAGAAGGGTTCTAAGAAGCGTGATGAGGATGATGACGGGGAGCGGAGCAGTTGTGATGATTGGGGAAGGTTTATTCGATAAATAGGACTTGATGAGCTGCTTGTCGCTAGGAAGAAGTGAAGGGAGGGGACACGAGACAAAGAGCAGAAAGACTAATGGATAGTGAGAATTGAAAGAATATAACAATGTTTTAAAACATTATATCTTAGAGTTTCTGTATGACCTCACAGCTAGAAAGACATATTTATTCATTCACATTTATTCTTGCAAAAATTAAATCCTAACAACAAGCTGGTGCCCTGGTTAACACTGAATGACATCATTGACTTTATTGTTTTTGATGTTATTGACACACACAGGCGAGTGTTATGCAACACCTCTGCTCTATGTCGACCTGTTGGGATATTTTCTGTATCTCACCGGCAGCTTGCAAAAGCCTCACGGCTGAACACACACAGAAATCCATGTGAGAGTGAAACAAAAAGGGGAAGCACATGCCATCTGATTGCTTGATTATTTGCCTTTGCAGTGTAGAAAGTAGATATGTGTATCCTGCTATGCTCATGCACGCACTGGGTTTAAGGACTATTTGGGAATGCGCTCCTGATAGATTAAGCAATAAATAATAAAATATCTTGTAAAAAATACTGTTATTATTATGGAAATTGAATGAAATGTAGTAATTAAAGTAGTATGCAAAAGTATTTATATTGTTGTATTTGGAAATAATGCAAAAACCACTGAGTAAACACTAAATTAAATATATTTCTAAGGCTGGGCTGTCGGTAGATGTGTAACCTCCACTCAGCTCCATGGGAGTGGACCATAAAATGAAGCGCTTAAACACAAAGACACATTCAGCACAGGTGCTCCCATTGGACACCTGTTGTCTTTCAGTGAGGACCCCTGGGGCTGGGAGGGGATGACAGGAGGAAAGGCCAGTGACAGATTGAGGAGGGGGGGCTGAATAAATCCTACCTACCAGGTGGTGTTTGAGTATCTAGCAACATCAATATTGCAGGAAGAAATATGCAACAGCACAGGTGTCAAACAATGCAAAGGACAAAGACTTTTTTTTTTGGGTGTGTGTATGTTTGTTTACGGCGATGACTAAAGCTTTACACACTGTAGGCATCATGTTACAACCGGCTTCTCCCTATTTATCTCCGCCTGTATCAGCCTGGTTTTTATCTGGCACTAAACAAGGCCACCCTAGGTAAACAACAAGCCTTGACCGTAAAAACATCCACCCACACACACTCCTCCAAGCCTTTCCTCACACCTGCCCGTCATCCGTTATCTTCGAAATGACCGGACAACTTTCCCAGCTCTAGTTCCCAGTAACTGTTGGGTAAACAGGTGCCAGCATTAACTGGGATTCCCACTATCCTGTTCCGGGAATGTGGATATTAAAAAGTTGTCACTCTCAACTCCCTGTGTTTGTCTGACAACAAGGCTGTGTCTGTGTTTCTCTGATTGGACTGGACAAACAGGAAGGGGAGGATCTCGCACCGTTGTGTTGTTGGCTAAACTCTGGGGTGAACACCGATTACAGGTTTGGACATTTTAACAATGTTGCAGACAAACACAGCTGATCTTTTCTCTGATGCCCTGATGGTCAGTTCCAAATATGAGGAGGTCCGGCAATATTCCCACAATTTAGATTTTTCAGTGTGTATATTTGTAGATTTAGGTGATAGGGAAGTAAGTCAAGGATTGATTGGGGAAGCTATTCATATTTACATTTGAACAAAAATCCCTCAAAAACATTTAAATTAGAGCTGAAACAAAGTTCCACCTTTTCCATGATTGTATATTTGACAACTTTACCATGTCAAATTGCTTTCTTCTTCTTTCCATGTTTTGAATTCATTCTAGAGGCTGTAATATTATACTCCCAAACAGCAGCACTGGACCCAGTGTGTACGCCTGAATATCAGATAACCCACCACCATTGTTTGTTGTTGTGATCATGTTGGATCATTACAAACTCTCCAATTATAGTAATCCTTACCTCGCAGGGCGCTCTTCAGGTTGACTTTGGCCTGGCGGTGGAGGTCTTCTACGGCGGGGGGGGCGGCTGCCAGGCAGGAAGACGTTCTCCTGCTGGTGCCACGGAGCTGTGTAATGCACCGTCCACTTGCTCTCCTCATCCAGGTTGGACACAGCTGCAGAAACACAGAGGTAAGGCCAGAGAATTTAGTTGATTTAGTTCAACTTCCAATTGTATTAACACTCCTGAAGGGTATTCTGAAAACATCTGCCCATGACCAGTTGTTGCAGACCAGCAACAGTTGACATATGACAAACATAGGGTTAACAAAGTCTAAATCCTTTGGTAACAGAGTCTGAGAATGAATAGTGTCCTGCACGGGCAGTAGTGGCACCTAGAGGGATTTGTTTATATTTGTCGGAGAAGAGGAAGGGGAAGTAGATTAAGGTGCTTTGCATCGAGGTGCAAGTCTTCACACCAACAACATGTCACACATCTGAGACATCACACACAAGGCCACACAAGTCGGAGGGGGAGGAGGGATGAATAGGGAGGGAAAAACTAACCACATGATATCCAGCTCAGAAAAATAAACATGATACTGAAAAGGTACAAAAGCTAACTTTGAAACTAGCTAACTAGTCCTGAGAGAAATCGCTTCAGAAAAACAATAACGAATACTCATTCAATGAAATCACAAAAGTATTTAAAAGCTTAACAAACACTACTGTCTTAAACATCAAACCATCTCTGTCTTTACTAAATAGGGAACACACTCCTCTGTTTCTTGATGGTTTTCCTTGAGCACTTCTTTCAGTTAAACATCCGTAAACAATATTTAGCTGCTTTCTATTTTGCTACGGCTGACGGTGTGTAATGCTGATGGCCCAGTAACCGACGCCTATAACCATGCTGGATGTGTAAGCCACAAAATACAAGTGTCAGCAAAACGACTGAGATCAACAAACACACTTCCCAAAAGTGAAGCTTACCAAGTGAGCGTATCCAAGCCAAAGTTGGTGAGCGTGGGTGTAGGACTAGCTCCATTTAAGACTGTCCCTGTCCTGACCATCACAACATGTCCAACCGACTGTGACTGAGGGTTTGGAGGACCCAGGAGGAAGGGGACGGGTCAGGAAAGGGGCCGGGAGTGTGGACTGTTTTTGGTTGAATGCCTTTCACAGGTGCTAATGAGTTATAGTAGGATGCATAGTGTGTGTGCGTGTCGGGGGAGGACAGGAGGCCTAAAGGGCGGTATGCCTATGGCTGCAAATTGGTCGTTGGAGAAAGTGTGAGACTGTGCTGCTTTCATGATGTCTGAAAAGACTCTGAGAAGATCTTCTGTGACGATCAAACTTTAGCTATTTGTGACTAGCACTGTGCGACTAATGGGTACATATACGTTGGACACTGAACACATTTGATGGATCTATTTCTAAGCAGCAGTCCAGTGTGCTGTTGACTAACGGCACCCTTACGTCTGTCTCTACAACCTTTTACCTCAAGGAGGGAGAGGTCATTGTGTTTATTCATGTCTCCATTCACCCTGTTACCAAACACTTTAAAAAGTTCTCTTCATCAACATATTTTCTAAATCCTTTTTGCATGCTTGGTAATGTATGAGTAAAAATACAACAGAGACAGAGAGCCTGTTGTTTACTTTATAAACAACAACCACATGAGTCAGTTGTAACACATACGGCACAATGCATGCAGGGAAACAAACAAACAACGAGATATCTTGTATGTAGAATAAGTTCTGCGAGCGCAGTCCCAACAGAATAACCACTTGTAAACATAGTCTTGTACAGATTTTCGCGAAAAATGATTCGGACTGTAACACCACAAGCCTAAAGGGTTGCCAAAAAACTCACAACACCTTCAGTTTTGACATTTTGTGAGGATGTGTGATGGGCGTAAACTTGTGTATATGTAAACAGGGTTTTACTGTGATGGTCTAACAGTGTTGTTCAACATGGTGTAGCAGCTTGCCTACACTGGTCCGAATAATCAATCAAATCTTCAATAGGCAATAATCCTCTGAACACAAGTCCAGACTGGAGAGTTGCTTGAAAAACCCACATGGTTGATGTTGAATTTGAAATGTGAAGGTTATAAAAGCCGGCTGGTAGTTTATTTTGGAGCTCACACCAGACCAATATGCAAGGCAGTGTCACTTCAGCTGCGAGTAAATAAAATGACATCCTTAAATCAGCTTGTCTGGCTTAATAAGGGTCCACTTAATCCATTTCTTATGAAACCCATTTCTAATATTCTTGCTCTCCCACACGCACACTGAGCACAGGTAGCCCTCCCCCAGCCCCTTTCAGATCATGGGGTTTGAATAGACCTCAGCAGGGCTAGGCAGACCAAGGACATGGGGACTATGGACACAAAGCCTGTATTGTCCCTCTGCATCGGTCTCCACATCAGGCCTTTCAGTGCCACAATATGCCCTAGCTCCTCAACACACACACACACACACACACACACACACACACACACACACACACACACACACACACACACACACACACACACACACACACACACACACACACACACACACACACACACACACACACACACACACACCCACACACACACACACACACACACACACACCCACACACACACACACACACACACACACACACACACACACACACACACACACACACACACACACACACAGGACTCTGGCGCAAAGTCTTTGAGGAGTCTTCTAATCCTTCTGGCCATCTACATCCCTACATCCACCAAAACTCAGAGCAAACAGGGGAACACTCTGATAGACACAAACAGGCGACATCAGAGGCTGCAAAAATACGGGGGTCTCTGGACTGCAGTGGAGGACCGAGGTGTCCAGCTGGGGCGCAAAGTGCAGACATGTGCAAGATAAGACGTGTGAGGTAGGAAAACGCTGAGCTAATCATTCACAATATCACCTCAGCCTTCACTGTAACATGTTATGAATACACCTGAGATTAGAGTCCGCACAGTCAGCTCGCCCTGTTGTTAAACCCTCATTTGCTTAATACACAGCCATTGTAGGAATCACTACACTATACAGCCGAGCCTTGGAGCAGGAACTAATCCTGCTAATAAGAATCCACTGCACATGCTTGGCAAACAGACCTACAATTGTTTCTTTGAATGTCAAGATCAGATTATCGGGAGAGTTTAGAACCAAGTAAACATTTAAAAACTTCTAAATTGCTCCAGGAAGAAAGAAAATGGCCCAACTATATCTAATCGAGTGGCTGTTGTCCAAAAGGCTTCCAGCTGCTACCTTTACAAACGCTGTCGGGTCATTTACGGCTAATAGTTGTCGCTTCTGTGAAGTGTTGTCCCAGTGGTTACCTGGTAACAGGGTGCAACAGAGGGTCGTCCCTGGGCTCAGCAGAGTCAGCAGTGAAGCATTCGTTTTGATTTAAAGTATATATAAATCATTTAAGATGTTGCATGTACACATTACATACAGCAAAGCTTCAATAACGTGATTCAAAATGGCCATTCAAATTAGCAGGGACCAATGGAGTAATTACAGACACAGTATTCCTGTCAAATTGATACAAAAACAAATTGAGATCCACTCCTGTTCATTTGAACTCATTTTATTGATCAGAATAAGCAGAAAATACTTCTCAGACGCATTGATAATCCATATAGAATAAAACACATCTTACCCTTCCTTTTGAAGTATTTAATCACAGATTTTAACGAGGTCCCGATAAACACCATTATTCCGGTTAAATGTATGTGTCCTTCTATGTTTTTTAAACTGTCCTTGACAGACACAAAATATCCAAGTCCAGGTAAAAAGAGAGGAATAGGAGATGAAGTACTTCTGGTTTCGGCTCACATTGTTACTACACGCAGCCCGGCTAGGAGTGTGTGCGAGCGTAACCTATCTCTCTCTCTCTCTAAACACACACTGAGTCCAACACTCCCCCCCTCAGGCAGTCCTCGGACACACACACACACACACACACACACACACACACACACACACACACACACACACACACACACACACACACACACACACACACACACACACACACACACACACACACACACACAACACACACACACACACACACACACACACACACACACACACACACACACACACACCACACACACACACACACACACACACACACACACACACACACACACACACACACACACACACACACACACACACACACACACACACACACACACACACACCTGCCCCTCTGTTCCTCTGTGCATTGGTTACCAAGGAGTTCTGGCTGCCTCTCCCTTCATTTCTCATCATCACTCGTTCTCTTCTCTCCCTACACCCTCTTTCTTCTTCACTCTGCGGGACTCTGGATATAGCTGAGAGTTAAACATGCCTTATTAGAATGAACCGGCAAACCGTGCACTTTTACAAAGCAGTTCAATTTTATGTTTCAGTTCCTCGCGCTCTCTTTCTATCTCTTCCTGACTTTGCACACTGCTCAGTGTGAGTATCAGTGTGTTGCCGCTTTGACTAATCTGGGGAATATTTATGCATCCAATTAAACTATCAGTCACCTCTCCGGGAGAAGCTTGTACACCCTTGAAAAGAAATGTAGCTTTTCATGAGGTATTCTCAGGAGAATGCAGAGTGTAGGAAACAGGAAACACTATTACACACAGTGTAATGCACTAAAGCCTGACATTTATCTCGTTTGGTCTCAATTTGTTCCAATTTATGGTTAGTAAAACAACATTAGCTTAAAAGGACTAAACAGATGCCTTTGGTTATCTAAAACTCAATTTTTTTTAATAGAGCTTCTTTTCCATATATTATTTTTATTTGTTCTTCCCTCTGGATGTTTTTTATGAACTCCTCTTCCTCCATCTGATCATTCCCAGTCTGCCGCGTGTGCACATGGCCACTGAATCTGTGCCACATGAATATAGATCACATACAATCCTCCCATTGTCCAATCTGCTCACACTCACACTCCGGCACACAGCCATTCAAATAAATGCAAACGCACAACCACACACACCAACGAGTGTAGGACGGCCCCTCCCTATGCGAACGTATTTCTTTTCAGCCCAAATGGTTGATAAGGGGAGGGAGGGAGGGGGCTGCAACAAGAGCTTGAATGGGAGTGCAAATGATCCTTGAATTTGTGGGTAGAAAGGTTTCCCCCTCCCCCCCTCGACCTTGCTCATCTGAGCCTTTCAGCCAGACTCAGAAGTAGTGCTGTAAACAACAGTTTGGATTTATTTACGTGTGTTTTCGTGTTTTTGTCATTTCTACATAGTACAGGAAGTGTCTATTCACAGTATTTTTGCAGTTGCTTTTGCCCTTGAGTTATTAAGCACTTCTCTGTGAATGTTAAACCTGTGTTTGACTTTCATAAAAGTCTTAACAAGAAGACACTATTATTATTAGTGTATACTGTAAATAACAGAGTTATTTTAACTTAAAGTTGATTCAAAGTGGTTGCTATCATGAAGTGTTGACATGTTGCACTTAAGATAAAAATAATGTTGAAGATTTTCCCAGACTGACATTTATGGTTGGAAGGGCTACACTTCCCCATCAAAACCATATGGATACTATTAAGTATCAATGGTCCTACAATAAACTTCATATGTATACTTTATAAAACCACAATCCTACAGTGCGTGTCATATAAAATCTGAGACAGTGCACTTTAAATATTTGCCAAAACAATAACAAATGAATAATTGAGTGTACTGTATAATCATTAAATTAATCAATGACAATTACAATGCTTTTATTTATACACAAATGTAAATTACATTTCTTTAGGTTTTGGGCTGATCCGACAAAAGAAGTATTGTAAAGGCTTTGAGAAATTCTGAGGGACAATTATTTCAAAACATTTTTTGACATTCTATAATACATTTTAGACAAATTAACCAAAAATGAAAGCCCATACTTTCAACTGAGGTATAGCAGTACAGTATGTCAATTTAAATTGACAGTAAAAGCTTATCTCAGGTCACCAAGTCTTTCTGATGGTGTTAGCACGTGTCTAACTTCAGTCCCCATGTTTTGTCACCAGCTCTGCTTGGCTTGTGTCTCGTACTGTTTGGCACGCGTACAGTATTAGGATCATTTATGCAGACGCGAGCCTAAGCGGCATCCCTCATTAAAGAGTCTATTGTTCTCAGGACTGTCGATGCAGGCACACATGCACAGAGTGACAGACAGGTCAACAACTCTATCCGCTGAAGGATGGCTTCAAATCTAGGCCACCTCTTGGATTAGAGCTATCCATCCATTCAGCCATACGTCCCAACATCCTTCCGCTCAATCCCACCGAAGAATGGAAGCCCCAAGCCCAAACAATATCAATCTTTCATCTGTGTATACTCTAAGCAGCGCATGAAGGAAGCGGAAGGACTCTGTGGATGAAGCCAGGAGCTCCGAGGAAGAGGCTTGTATAGCAGGACAACCATCAGGGATTACGAACCTGATTAAGGAGCAATTCTACTCATATTAGCATTTAGCCTAAATGAATCGATTATTTAATAATTCCCAAGGTGACATTAAAATAACTTGATTTGTCTAACTAACCAAAAAACTATTATATTTCCTATGATAGCATAGTACTTATAAAATCAATTTGCTGCATCTTTAAAACATTCATCAAGACTCCTTACATTAGCTGTGTGCAAATGATATTCATTAATTCCAGCAAGATTAAATAATTCTTTGAGAGGATAACAACTGGCTTTGTTTGCATTGCAACAGAAAAACAACACATGGTTATTACTATTAGGGCCTATGGAAAGATGACGATTATCTCTTCTTGTTAAACAACCATGCTCACGTGATAAGGGAAAAATAAGGAGAAATCGGGGCGAAGTGAATAATTAACCAGTCTTGTTGCACACTAGACATTATTAGGACTCAAGGGTGAACGGGCAGGAGCGATAATAGGAGAGAGATTGATGAGGGGCTCATGCTCCCCTTCCTTTCTTCACATTCACACCTTTAGGATCTCCCAACCAAGCCTACAAAATACCCCTAAAGTTATTTTTATTTTATCTTTCTCGATTCAACTCCAATTCCCTCGAGTCCTAGAACAGAAGGATCAATCCCCAAAACACACTTATCCCTCTCTCATTCAATATCGTAGTCTATTTAACATCCGTTCAAATTCCCCAATTGCCTGAACCTGCCTTGCACATACACACGGACCCCCCCCCCCCCTTCCTCCATCTGACAGGTCTCAGCTTTTAATGTTATAATTGGACTTAAAAAGGAAGTGTTACGCTGACCTAGTAAAAACCCCTAACTCTCCTTGATGCGCTACTGTCAATTGTCTTTCTCTCTTTTCATATCTATCTTTAAGACATGAGCACTTTAACGACTATAATGATTTTACTCTCCATGTCTCCCTTTCTTTTCTTTTCTCTTCTTGCTCAGGTCTTTACCGGCATGCACCCCACCTCCCCATTAGCTTGTAGAAAACCTGCCAGGTGGCGATAAGCAGGAAAGTGCAAGTTTCACACATGAGCGCACGCAAACACGTTGCATCTGTTTGTATGCAGCGTTGCACATCGTAACAGAGTTGATACAGAATCACTACAACATGTGAATTTGGTTTAAATATATAAACTTTAGCTAAGTAATCACAAAAAGTAATCATCTTTCCTCAACGATTAAGTGAAAGATGCCCTTAAGCAAGGAGCTAAATCCTTGATAGCATCTGTGAAGTATCAGTGTTTTAATTTCTAGTGAATTTCCAAGTGACAATACACATTTTCTAAAAAAAATAAAAACAACCTCAGGAAACCAACAAGGGGGGTCAAACAGGAAATGTACCATAAAACCCAGACAAATGAATAAATAACAACACTGCATAAAGTTTCCCTTTTATGTCATCCCATCTCTCTTTTTCTGTGAATGAAAATCTATCATTTATAGCATGTACAGCAAAAACACACCATTTAATCCCTTCCCCCTTTCTGTCATCCAACATCTCTGTGAATGAAAGCATAGCAACAGGGGTCAATGAGAACCTGATCGCTGGGTCTCAGAGATAGAGAGCAGGGCATGAATTATCTAACAGCGCAGGGAGCGGGGGAGGTATAGTTCAGCACGATGAAGGTTGAGGGGTTAATGATCATACTCCATATTTAAATGCAGGATTTTCTTTGAGCAAGTAAACATGAGAAAGACTGCACAAACAAATCTGTGATCATCAGAGAGCTATTACATGAGTCAGAGTAGCATGCTGTAGTTTCCATTACAGTGATAACGAAGCTACACAGAGATAAGAGGGAAACCACTCTCTACAGTGCTAACAAGGTAGTTAAGCTAGGTTCAACTTCAAACTCACACACACACACACACACACACACACACACACGCACACACTGAAACCAAGGTGACAGAGAGCCTTGGCTGAGTAAACATGCTGCGATAACTGTTTTTCTGGCACTGATGATATTAGCATGGGGTGTAGTCCCGCGCATCACACACACACACACACACACACACACACACACACACCACACACACACACTTGGTGAATGACCTTTCTCTGACACCAAACCCTAGCTGTCTGTCTCTCATCCCTCCTGCCTGTCTCTCTAACCCTCTCCGTCTGTCTTTCTTTCTTCTGTTGCACTTCGGTCTGTTCGGCAGACAGAGGTTACTGGGTAAGGCTCCTTTACTCCCCCCCGTCCCTCTTCTGGTGTTTCCGTCTGACCTACTCCATTGATGCAGCTGGGATTCCATCACACACACACACTCACCCTCTCTCTCTCTCACACACACACACACGCACACACACACACACACACACACACACACACACACACACACACACACACACACACACACACACACACACACACACACACACACACACACACACACACACACACACACACACACACACACACACACACACACACACACACACACACACACACACACACACACACACACACACACACACACACACACACACACACAGGCAGTGCATTTGCATGATTAAATGCAGAATATGGCGGGGGTTCAAATAAGTCAGACTTAAGGAGACAAATTGGAGTGAAGTAGCTCACAACATGTCATTTTCACAAACAAGTTGTTGTGTTTGTGCAGAGGTTATTTATCTGCCACTAAATGCAAGTGTGTGATACATATATTGTCACTGTGTGTGTGTGTGTCTGTGTGTACAAGTTACACACACAATGTTTTAGGATACTTTGCCAATAGCAATAATTGGGGAGATTTGATTGCATTTTGTGAGTGTGTCTGTGTTGTACCCCAGATTATTCTTTGTGATAAAAGGCAGTGGGGCCTCCCTCTATAGGCTGCTCCTCCTTTGTGATCCATGAGAAAACCCTCCGAGTATGTCCTGAGCATGCTCACACCATCACTCACATAATCAGACTCTGGTCTATTTGTTTATTTTCAGTTTCACAAATATCATCGCATTGATGTGGTGGCCCACGTGTATTTGTGTTTTCTGTTCAAACACCATGTAGCTGTTCTCACACAGCTTGAGATGTGTGAAAGTGGATGAATGTCTTTGAAAACTTTTCAAAAGTACTTTCAAAGAAGGGGGAGAGGTGGGAAAGCAAAGTTTGCATTCACAAAATGTTGAACGATTCTTTGATGTGGTAGAAGCGGAGCCATTTTGCTGAGTAGCGATGCGAGGCAGGATAGAAAAGGCAGTGTTTAGGGGGACAAAAGAAACGGGAGAGCGGAGATAAAGACAGCTGGGAGAGAAAATCAGGAAGGGAGGGCAGGGTAACAGCGAAAAAGACAGATAAATGGAGTGTAAAGGCAGAATATCCATAGGTAAAGATGCATGAAAAACAGTTATAATACACACAAACATACACAAAAGCCAAGCAGGCTTGGCGGTCGTGACTCATTTTCCCTCCCTTGGCGCATGACCCCACCCGACCCTCTTTGAAATTCAAGCCAGGGAAATTGAGATGGAACAGATAGAGGATGTATGCACCTCTCTGTCGGCAAGTGAACAGACAAGACTGCATTAGTCTAGTCCAGTGGTTCTCAAACTTTTTCTGTCAGGCCCCCCCTTTTGAGAAAAAAAAAAGTCGGGCCCCCCCCAACACAAATAGTCAGGCTCAGTGGCTGCGCCAGAGATTTGTTTTGGGGGTGCTGTGGGGTAGCTTGATGTTTCATAGAGGGTGCTCAAACATTTAGGGTTTCCCATTAATGTCCCGGGCGCTACAGTGGAATGTTCTACTGCAACAATCCCCGCGCAAATACACAGTGTGACATTACAATGACGGCTCGATAATCAGCTCACGGCAAGCAGGTAAGCAGGGGTCAAGTGTTATTTTTATAGGTGGTGTGTGGACCTCACATAGGGGGGTCCGGGGGCAAGCTCCCCATGGAAGATTTATTTTTAAATATTGAAGTTAAAAGCATCAATCTGGTGCACTTTGAGAGCAAAATGAAGAGATCTATGGATACATCTCAACACCCATTTGAAACAGAACTGTAAACAGATTTACTTTTTCTTTATGGATATTTTACAAATCACCCTTTTAAACGTTATTCTTGTTTTACTGTCATATAGTATTTCATACCTGTTTTTCATGTATTCTCTTATTTTTTTATAACTATAATGATCATATAAAAGTGTGCCGCGGAAATAATTGTTTACATTAATCGTGACCAAAACGTTTGAGACCCACTGAGATAACTTAGACTAAAGTTAACTATCTAAACACTGAGAGTCCTTTAGTTCACTGAGTCTCTCAGTCTGACAGGAGAGAACTCTCCTCCACCTTGTTGTTGAAAAAAATCCTTATATCCGTTAGCGTAGCTCGCTAGCACCAGAAGCTAACAACAACGATCTCCGGTACCGGTGCGCTCTCTCTCGCTCGCGCACACAAAATGGCTCATTTCACACACACACACACACACACACACACACACACACACACACACACACACACACACACACACACACACACACACACACACACACACACACACACCACACACACACACACACACACACACACACACACACACACACACACACACACACACACACACACACACACACACACACACACACACACACACACACACACAGCCGAGCTTTAATGAAACACAGAGACCCAGACGTGATAGTACTGCATCATATTATTTTCGAATAAATAATTTTTCAAGTTATGATTTTTTTTTTTTTAATCTTTTTTTTTTTTTTAACTATTTTTCCTCCTGGTCTCTCGCGCCCCCCCTGGCATGCCTCTGCGCCCCCCAGGGGTGGCGCGCCCCCCACTTTGAGAACCACTGGTCTAGTCTGTCCTGTAAAAACATTGTTGTGCATGACAACTCTGTGCCTCAGCACCGTATTAAAACAAGGACCCACAACGAAAAGCTTAAAAACAAAGCCCAGGTCAACTAAAAGCTACAGGAGTACCAACTGACATGGGGGTGTGCAACCGTGAAAACGACCTTTCTATACATTCATTTAACAAGTCAACCAAAGTTTAGAGCCTAATGTCAGTTTCAGAACAATGAAAGGCGGGTCACTTTTAAAATGTACACGCCTGTTGAGCAGGGCGTTACAACGTGGTTACTTTACGGGCTGGCTGATTTGTACGCCTGAGCTTTTGGGGCCTTCAGGAGGGTGGCAGTTTTGAGACTTTTATGTCCCTGTCAGGATGGATTTGTAGCTAACCGTCCATTTCCCCCAGGCAACACAGTATTGCATCTAATGCAACCCAACCCCACTGGCCTGTTGCCCCCCCTGAAGTTGGCAGGACAAAAAGATTAAACAAGAAGGTTTGTAAGGATGTGGGACAACACGTGTTTTGTAGTTACACAACCAAAAAACAACAATTGGATGGATTGCAACAAAATTGGGTCCAGATCTTCATGGTCCCAAGATGATATATCCTAATTTGATATAGGCATTCATGTTCCCCTCAGCAAGAATTAAAGTGAAATTGGTTGTTTCTGACACATTACTTCAATCCATCATCAGGTCAACAATTGTATTTGCACAGTCCCATCAGACTCCTGTTTTGTATATAAGCATCTCAACGTCATGATGTAACATGTAAGCCTGTAGAATTTGGCATTGAGCTCAAAGCACTGATATGTCTGCTGCCATGGCTGTAGACTCTCTTACATCAGCAGCTCTGTAGACTTTTCTATAGGTCAGTCATTTGGTCCAGAAATGTTTTCAAAACATAGTTATTTTTCGGATGCACAGCAAATTGGTCATAAGTGAACCCCAATAGGGTAAGCAGGACATGGAGGAAAGACATTCAGTTAGTTGTTTCTGCAATAACCCAGAAGCATTGTGGCCTTTGAGATTTCAGGGTTGAGCTTCTTTTTTTTTTAATGTGGATTTTGTCACCATTTTTGTATTCAATGAAGCAATTCTTATCCACTAGGCAGGTGCGTAACACATGTCTGACATGCTATCATAAAATAATTTCCCCAGTGGAAAGCTCCACTGGTATTGTAACATAGAGACAGACCCCTGGCAGCACCAGACTGCATTAAGAGCCATTAACATCCAGCCACACTGTCTCCACTCATATCGACTCCTGGCTTCTCCCTCTCCAGTGGACCCTCCAAGGACACGGCAAATCAATTACCACAAGGCCTGAGTGTGGTTGTGTGCGTCACTGGCTAGCAGCAGTTTGGTGACATCATTATGTGTGTGTTTGTGTGTGTATGTTGTATACTATATGCATGTGTGAACCGTGTGCCTGCAGCTCTCACTACAATCTAGTGCCTTTAGACAACTTCACTCATTACAATCTAGACCTTCGGGGAGGTCCAGATTAATATATTACATCCCTGAACACTTTGTCCTGGCTGTTTATGCTGTTGACACACAAACACACAAGCTCGATCTTACACATATAGATTATAAGACAAAACAGGAGCCTATAGCATTCATGTGAGGGTGCCAACTAGGGCTGCACGATTTTGGGAAAAAATCTAATTGCGATTTTTCTGACAAATATTGCGATTGCGATTTGCGATATTTGTTTTTAAGCAACCCAACTTAAGTTTATTGTAAAATGTGTCCATAACTCCGGCTAGGAAGGTCGTATCAACGTACTCCCGTCTCTAGCACCCCCGCAGCCCGAGCTACGAGTGAAAGAACTAAACTAAAACTTACATGAAACTTCCGTTGGGTTGCTTTAAAGTCAAGCTTCAGTTTAAGATTCACCCTGTAATGGAAACATGTGATGGAGCATTACTAACCTGACTCAGAAGGTTTGTTTCACCAAAGCATCTAAAGCTCCATTGGAAGCCATTTGGAAAGGGCAGGCACTTTCAAAAGCACTTGGCAGGTGATTGGATCAATCTGTCTATCATGGGCCACTTCTGATTGATTGAAAATGGATGGTACATGTGGAGCACAGCACTTCTGATTGGTGTGGATGACTGACACACAAGAAAAAGGCTTTGCGATTTAATATTCGCATCATTTAATATTCGCATCATTTAAAATCGCGATTTCGATTTAAAATCGATTAATCGTTCAGCCCTAGTGCCAACACACACAGCATTATGTTAGCTGTTTCCTGACCTACATTTTCACAACAGGGCTGTCTGCTCCTCTCTCCTAAGGGCCTGTGCTGTGAGTGTGTGTGAGTGTGTGTGTGTGTGTGTGTGTGTGTGTGTGTGTGTGTGTGTGTGGTGTGTGTGTGTGTGTGTGTGTGTGTGTGTGTGTGTGTGTGTGTGTGTGTGTGTGTGTGTGTGTGTGTGTGTGTGTGTGTGTGTGTGTGTGTGTGTGTGTGTGTGTGTGTGCATGTGTCATTAATCCAATTTTATAATTAACTTCAAACACAAATTGCCATAAATCTGTCACAAACACACAGATGTGATTCACGTGAGTGGTGTGCTTGTAGTTCACTTTGAGTGTGATACTTTCAAGCCCCACTCATAAACATCACACCTGGCTTGATTAACGGTGTGTGTTAATTATGTCCAAGCTGGAATATTACTTCAATCATTTTAACTATATGATTCATAAGGTCCATATTTCCCTGCACGCCTTTCTCTAAAGACATTCTATCAACACTTTAATCGAAAGTGATCAACCAAGATGACTGCAGCATATTTTCATTGCCAATCACATGCAAAACAGGCGAACCACGAAACACATGAGCTGAGTTATAAAGCAGTGTTTTGCTTTTGCTGTTAAGGCCCTGACATACCAACCCGATTTTGGGAGTCAGAGGCCGTCAGAGGCTGTCGGGCATTCGCGGCGCCGTAGTCAGGTTGGTGTGTCCCGCACCGTCGACCGTGACACGCCTTATTTGGACTGCCAGACCAAATAATCACTCTGATTGGCTGTTCAGCTAGCAAATCAGTGCATGAGAAGCGAAGCGGAAGTGAGGGAGGTAAACAAACGATTTAAGAAGGCACACACAGACTGCTATTCATTTTCATCTCATCATGGCGATCTGGAATGATGCAAACGAAGACCTGTTCATCACCTTGATCCAGGAGAGGCCAGCTCTGTATGATATTACGGAGAAAAGATACTCTTCTTCTTCTCTGTCTTCCGGTTGTTGCCTCTTTTGAATGACGAATACACACTACCGCCGCCTGCTGGTAAGGAGAGTTATTGCCACTCATGCACTGAAGTCGGTGCGGTGTGTTCCCGTGCGACACATGGCCAAAACGCAGGAGAACACGGCCAGGCAACAGCCGACTTCAGCGTCGGCTAGTCCTCTGGTGACTGCTTGGTGTGTCAGGGCCTTTAGACACAGAGACAGACTGAGCTAATTTAGGTTAAGTGCCTCCAGTAGCTCAAGGGCACGAAGCAACAAGCCACAGGGAGGGAAGGCGAGTGTGTGTGTGTGTGTGTGTGTGTGTGTGTGTGTGTGTGTGTGTGTGTGTGTGTGTGTGTGTGTGTGTGTGTGTGTGTGTGTGTGTGTGTGTGTGTGTGTGTGTGTGTGTGTGTGTGTGTGTGTGTGTGTGTGTGTGATGGTAAGTGGGTTAAAGCTATGTCAACTACACTGTGTGTTTATCTACAGTTCCTCCACCACTGGAGCAATCGACACTATGCCGTTTGATCCACTTCCCACAATGCACCTCACTTCTCATCATCAACAACAACAACAACAACAACAACAACAACAACAACCACAGTAGGTCATTTGGGGAATTAGGGTGAACTTTTAGAAATACAAACAATTGACCAATGACAACAAATGAAGGAAGTGAGCAAGACAATCAGCCCCGAGGCGGCAGCACAGTCCAGAGGTTAGATGTGAAGTCGGATGCCAGTTCTGGTGGCTGGCATTGATCTTGGTTATGAACCGATACATTCACACCCCGCATGAGTGGATTTGGCTCTGCAAACCAGGCCCATAACATTGATCCAATTTGAATCCCTCTCTGTTAGTTTGTTAGATAAGGCTACACATTACACATTGCTTTCACAAGGCATGGAGGGTATGACCTAAAATAAACTCATGATGTTTGCCTCGGTAAATCTATGCAATGTAGTATTAGTCCCCTTATACCTCCACGGACAATGATCCTTTTTTTGTCTTTTTAACAGCAAATCTGTTTTGATTACTCATTGTAAAAAGCCTTCAATTGGAGCAGAAAAGGAAGCTTTGTGTTTGACTAGCTAGATTCACAAATATGCCCCAACTCATGAATGAACCATTGGTAATCATCAAGTTAAATCAATTTGAACAGTAAGAGCAGTTAACAAGGTTTGCTGTATCCAGCTTGTTTCATTCCTACAAGAAAGCCTACAGAGAGAGAAAACACACTTTTAAAAATAACACATAAAGCTAAAATAATGTCATATAATCCAACAGCAGCACTAGCCTTCAGGCTAAACATTGCTACCTCATCATAAACTCTGGATGCTATTGACCAATTGTTTACCACACTGAGCCAAAGTTTGGTACAATCCCCCTTTCACACCAACGCGGTTCCCGTTCTAGCTCCGTGCTTGCACTCTTCTGGTTCGGAACCGGTTTTTCTTTTCAACCCCCGTTTTGTTCACACCGCCCAGAGCCCGACTGGTGCTGCCGCGGCTGCGTCATGACGTCACCGCTTACGTCGCTGATTTTCTCCCCAACGGCGCTCACAACAACAACAACAACAACAACAACAACAACAACAACGGGACTTCGTCGTTCCATCTTTCATACATACTCAGTGGGTGCAGAACTTCAGGATGTCTGAGGAAACCTACACCTACCTGTGCAACAAACTGCGGCCAGCGATGGAGAGACAGCACACAGCATTCCGCGTGTGTATACCTCTAAAGAAGAGGGTGGCCATCGCACTGTGGAAGCTTGCGACCGGCTCAGAGTACAGAAGCATTGGACATCTTTTCGGAGTGAGCATAACAACTGTGTGCCGGTGTGTGCAAGACTTCTGTGCTGCTGCAGAGGCGTTCTTAGTACCGGAACTAATTCGTTTACCAGACCGGGAGAAGTTTGCAGAAATGGCTGACTACACTGAGAACAGGTGGGGGCTCCCTCAGTGCGTAGGTGCTATTGATGGATCACACATACACATCTTGGCCCCACAAGAAAACCACTGCGACTATTTCAACTGTAAAGGCTGGCACTCCATCATCCTTCAAGGAGTTGTAGATGGAAAGGGACTTTTCTGGAATGTGTTTGCAGGAATGCCTGGGAGCTTGCGTGACGCTCAGGTTTTGAGACTGTCCACATTGTGGGAGTTGGCCAATCGTGGCAACTACTTTCCAGCTTGCACCAGGAACATTGGTGGGGTGAATGCTGGCTATTACATCCTGGGAGACTCTGCCTATCCCTTGCAAAACTGGCTCTTAAAACCGTTCCCTGACACTGGACGGCTGACAGCAGAACAGCAGATATACAACAGGAACATTTGCAGAGCACAGGTAGTGGTCGAAAACGCTTTTGGTAGACTGAAGGGAAGGTGGCGTTGCCTCGTTAAAAGAAATGACTCTGATGTCAAACTTGTCAAATCTATGGTGCTGACATGCTGTGCTTTGCATAACCTCTGCGAGAGTCGTGGAGATGCCTATGATGATGGATGGGATGCACCAGCAGCAGCAGAGCCTGGGTGGCACAAGAAGCAGAGGAGGAGGGCGGTGACATACGAGAGGGTCTGATGCGCCACCTGAATAGCTAAATATTCATTGTATTCAACATAAATAAATATGTTTTACTCTTTCACTATACATGTTTGTCAAATGATTAAATCAGAATTGACTACAGGACAACATTACTGTAGCTGCATTGCTTTTTGGAGTCTAAACAAAACTCGGAACATAACTTATCTTCATGTGTACACTTAAAAAAAAAAAGTATCATAAGTGCTATTAGTAAATCTATTAGTGTAGCAATGGTATTGGAATGTGTGTTGTAATCCCAGGATAAAAACTGAGAGGGTTAAATATGTCTCAGGAGAGGCTTAGTGTCTATAAGATAACATGGATCAGTATCATCTGCACAACACAAACACGCAGAGCCAAACAGACAGTGATTGGTGGTTGCTGAGGGATGCTCACAGGTGTGTGCACGTGCTAAATCTGGGTTCCTCGATTGATAATCCTATGTTGAGACCCTGTCTGGGAGAAAAAAAATCAGGACTCCAAATCCACTTAACCCCTCCCCTCATCTCCTTTCCCCCCTCCTTCTTTATAAAGCACCCATTCGTCTCCCCGTCCCTCCCCCTCCTGTCCCAACTGAGCCATGATGGAGGCATTAATAGAGGGAGCAGACATCTCTTGGATGAAATGAGCGAGCCCTCCTAATGGGCCCCGAGGGAAACCAGGCTAGCTCCCTGATCAAATACTCCCAAAATGTAAGGCTGCAATCATTCCAAATTAAATTGTATGTGATGCCCCATATGTCTACTTTTGGTACGGATTAATGGGTGCGTTCTGTCTGACGGCCAATTAAACCAACTGTAATTTGGTAATCACGGTAATGCTATCAATTAAGTCTCAAACAATGTTTTTATGCGTGAGATCTAAAGTCATTTCGATAATGGTTAAAATGGATGATTCACAGATGATCAACTTTAATACTACTAGAAGCACTGCTGTTCCCACTCTGAGTCCACATGCTTGTCTGTATTATACTGCCACCTAGTGGTATCTGAGCAACCACTAACAAATGTGCTGTTTTTTTTTTTAAATGTCATCCTGCATAGTTCTTAGGTTAACAATAGTCTAGGAATGTAGCTTCTACTATAAATAAACAAAATTGGACTCAAATGGTCACTAGTGCACGCTCCCCTGTGGTTTTACAAGCAAAGGGAAAGGCTGTAGGTTCCTTTTCTCTACATGTTTTCTCTGTCCTTTTTCTCTAATTCATTCACACATGTGGAGTGGAAACCCCTCCAAAAGCGTTGCTATGGTGAGGACAACTCATTAACGAGACAGATTTAAAGAGGCTCTTAAAATCACTTTCTCTCCCCTTCTTTCCTTCTCTCGCCCCTTTTATAATCAGTCTCTATGGGGGGACATGAGCTTCTCAGAGGCTTGGCTTTGCCTACTGAGGCTTAATGGGACCTCCAGCGGATTGGGACATAAAGGAGCCTGTGGCGGAGGAGAAGGCAGGAAAAAGTGGACTGGGTTGGGGTACACATGATGGAGGTGTGAGGGGGTCTGTGGCTGATAGAGGGGGGAAAAGAACAGATAAATAAATTACAATAAACTTTTGTTTTCTTTTTGAATGGTTGCTGTTTTTAAAGAACATGCAATGGAAGCTTGTAAGGACTGGATCTTTGAACTTGAAATGTTTATGTCTTTTAAGATGTAAAAAATAAAATAAAGGAACAATACTGATAAAGGTGGGGTAGGTCATTTTGGAGAAACCAGCTCGAGTGTGCTAGAATTTGAAAATACACAGCCGGAAAAAATCTGCCACTTCCTTACAGAGCCCCTCCTCCAACACACACGAATGCGCACAAGTTTGTGCACAGATGGAAGGCTGACAGGCAGGTAGGCTATCCAGTTATTTTAGCCGGGCAGACTCAGATGATTGGTCGTGCTTTTTACAGAGCCACGGCTTCCACAGATGAAGTTTTTTAATGGATTTGTTGTCAAAGCACTTCAGATATTCATTGCTATCGGAATGTTAAGAGCATTCCATGGAATATAACAAAAAGTGTATCTCGAGCCGGTTTCTCAAACTTACCTAACCCACCTTTAACTGCATCACTATGCTTGTTGTTGATCATGTGGACAATTCTCAAATGTACTCGGTACTTGGGAATACTGGATATTTTCTTATGTACATTTCCTTGGTTTTAGGAAGCCTGTGCACTTATTGTGAATCGGTCAGTAGAAGTCAGGAATGTGTGCAGACCGGTCAGTAGGTCAAACAGGGCCAGAATCCTTGGAGGGCCAGACTCGAAGCAGCATGAGGTGAAAAGCTTCCTGCCATTGCAGCGCTCATTAAAGAAATGAGCTGTGACTGAGGTAGGCGCACCCGCGGAGCGCTTAAACACACTTATCCTGCACTAAGGCCCAATTAGATTTTTATATTAGAAACAACAAGACCACTATTTAAAATGAGTGAGGCTAAAGAAGATGGCCAAAGCTGTTGCTGAAACAGATTAAGTCTTTAAATCGCATTTGTTGTCAAGGTCTGTAAGGCTTTTTCTATAGAGTGAATAAAGAAACAACTTTTTGTCAGTGTGCAATAAAACATCATCTTTATGTTGCTTTATAGGGGGACACATGCTTGTGACTTGACTGCATTAACATGTGCGACATAGAAAACAAGAAGCCACACCTCAGCATCAGTCATACATTAAATGACCAGATTAACCGGTTGTGTTAAGGTGACACTTCAACTATGTAATGATAGGAACAAATAGCCCACATACCAGAGAACCAGAACGAGGAGATAGAAGAAGCAACACATGCTTACAGATGAGCCACATTATCAAAAGCTACCTTCAGGTTATTCTTCAACAATAGGTGCTCTGCTGTGCAATACACCGACCCCACCAGGAGTCAGGAGGCTCCCTCTGTTAACAGGGAGCAGGCAGTAGCGTGGAAACACAATGAACATAAAACAGTAATACAAAAGTTCATTGAGTGAGTGAATTAGGAATGACACAAATAAAAATAACAAGAATTAGAAACCAAAGGAAATGCTGCCCTGAAAGAAAACTGAGCCACAATAAATGAACTACATTAATGTTGTTATTCAAACCAAGCAAACCTCTGCTGTTTGAACGCTTCCTGCATTTCTCTCTTCTGGCCCATTTAGTCAGTGATTATCTGCCGTGCTGTGATGATTAAGCCGTTAAGTAAAACGCAATTGTAGACATATGGGGCCATGAGGGTCTTCTACACCTGATCCTTCCTGAAATGATCACTCTTCTCCCTGACTCACTCCTCGGCCCTCCTCCATCGCTTCCAGCCTCCCAAATGACAACACAGCTGTGCCCAGATCCACACCATTAACCTGACCACATTATATTATGACAACAATTTGTCAAGCAACACACGCACACAGACAGACAATAACGAAGCAATGGAAAATCTATATGCGTGCTATCTTAACACTGTCATCAAATCTTATTTCAAAAAGAAAACATGGGATCATTAAATGATGGAAAGAACCTTAGCTTACACAATTTGCTTCTGGTGTATTATCATTAATGGATAGTGGGATATGTTGGAACAAAAATCTTCTTTTGTAAATCTGTGATTTGCTTTTTCTACAATCAAAAGAAAGATCTGTCTCGCGAGCAAAATTCAAACAAACAACAAGTTGTTACCGTCAATTTTGAAGGACGAACGCCAAACCTTCTGTGTCTTTAGATTATACATTTTGAGCAATCTCTGTCAAGGTTTGTACATTTAAATCATTAAGGTTTTGGACTGGGTCTTACAACTAATAATGACAAAACAATGAAAACCAATGGAAACCCTAGACAAAGAACAGAGTGCTACTAATACAAAATCAAACGGAGAGAAATGGAGAAAGTAATATATGTCAAGCTCAAAAACTGAAAAAGACTCTTGGGATTTATGGATATATGAAAACAAACATGAAGACGCACGCACACAGACTGAAATCCGCAAAACTCAATTACCTCCCAATATTTCAGGGATGACTTCATTAGCTGTTGGGAACACAAGATGGAATAGCACCTTTTTAACCAATCACTAGCCAGACATTACCTATTAGGCTCCTAACAAGCTGTGATGTGTCCATCTGTTAGAGACACAGCTAGCTATCACACATTACCTCCTTTGTCTCATAACCAAATCAAAGTCTAAATTGACGTGGACGGAGTGAATGTGGAGTGGACTGGCAGTAGTACTTTTATATTTAGAAAGGGCTAAAAGGTGTAAAAAAAAAGCAGACATACACTCATTCACACAAACACAGTTTCAGACTTCCTCAATGAGAGAGGGAGAGCGAGACATTGTGGCAGACAGTTGCTTTGAAGGGAAACACAGCCTTAACCCATTTTACAGTTGAACAACCCCAAGCAACCCCTGACCCCCAAGTGTGTGTGTGTGTGTGTGTGTGTGTGTGTGTGTGTGTGTGTGTGTGTGTGTGTGTGTGTGTGTGTGTGTGTGTGTGTGTGTGTGTGTGTGTGTGTGTGTGTGTGTGTGTGTGTGTGTGTGTGTGTGTGTGTGTGTGTGTGTGTGTGTGTGTGTGTGTGTGTGTGTGTGTGTGTGTGTGTGTGTGTGGAATCCCCTTCTTGTCTTCATCTCATTAAGCTTTGTGCCATGTTTTCGGGCCATGATTTAGAAAAGTACTCTTATAGAGTTGTATTCACAGTCAAACGGCGAGAATGGCTATCATGTCACCTTAACCACAAGAGTTGAGGACACTGACGACTGCCCAGGTTATTATCACTTTGAAAAGATGGGAAATGTGGTTATTTTTATTTGAATGAAACACTGAGTTAATATAATAATAATAATATATTTAATTTATATAGCGCTTCTCATCTGCCAAGACAAATCTCGAAGTGCTTCACAACAAGGGATACTGATACACTTTGAGAGATTAAACAAATAATTGTAATAATAATAAGAAATCAAAAAATAAAAAATTAAATATAAAATAGAGTACAAAAATAAAAGTCGGAGATAGTTGAAGACAATGAAATAGAGCAGAGGCCGAGACAAAACCACTCCTGATTTCCATCGCCACAATTACATTACCCTAACTGAATTTCAGCAGCGCCCCCATATAAATGTGGCCAATCCATTTCATTTGGCCTCATCTTGTTACTCTACAAGCCGGGCCTCCCCCAGGTGCTCTTCCCCTGGGAGCTGTTGGCACTGATTAGTCGATAGCTGAACCTGCCTTCCCACTGAGAGGGATTATGGGGGATCTTGTGGCACACCTGCTCCACCACTAAACTGATATAAATTAAAAGTAGGAAGGGGGGGAAAGCCGATGGTAAGACAAAAGTATTTCATATCTTCTGTAAGAAAATGATAGAAAACAGGAAGATAGAAGTGTGAAAAACACAAGGTATGGAAGGCAGACAGGAAACAAATGCAGACAAAAGACGTACTAGCAAAACTCAAATGTCAGCGTGTTGGAAGGTCTTCTGTTTAGCGGTGCATGAATACAGAGGGAGGTTTAATTCAACCTACAGAGCCCAGACAATACTGTACCCATGGCAGCGACATCTTGAGCTGTCACTGCCTGTTAGCCAAAGCAGGCGTGAGGACGGCTGCACTCGTCTGGCACCATACTGTTATGCTTAACGCACAAGGCGGTTTTAAATAATTATGCATGCAAAAAAAACATTAGAAAGTGTTTTTTAAGGTGGATAGATAGACACTGATTCAATATGAGATTCCAACAATAAAAAAAAGTAAGTTATTAAAGTTATATGCAAAGAAAGGTATCCCTCTTGTTGGTTGGGTTCTTCATTAAAAGCACTTTTAAGTAGTGTAACGTCATATCCTTGAGTATCCCTGCAAATAAATAATGATCATGTGCCAGATCCTGTCACATCCTTCAGCAGCACTCTCTCCTATGTCCCTGATGATTCCTTTATGTAGTGGCTGAGGTGAAAGTGGGTCACCTCGGTAACCCCAGCAGTGTCAGCCCCATCACCCTTTTCCTGTCAGCTCCGTTACACCTCCCTGCAGGCCTGTCCCATCACCTCCAGCTGCTAGCTATTGTGTCTTGTTCCCAGGGGTGGACACCCGGGGGAGTTCTGATGTGCTACTGTCCAAAACGAGACGCATGGTCAAGATGCAGGCATTTCTGATGAGAAACATGCACCCACAAAAAGGTTGACAGTAATGCGTGCAATAATGAATAAAGACATTCTAAAACACATGTCCAGTGCTTCACAATATGTTTTTTATTCTGGGGAAAGTAGAATTCAACTAAAGATAACGCACTTTCCGATAGGGCAACATATTTTTTCTTGAGCTGATGATGAAGGTAGCTAAAGAGCGAGTCAAAACACTTCTTATAAGTGTTTGAGAGCAAGGCGGATAAAACAGAAATCAACTTTAAGCTTTGTTGTTTTTGGATAACGACTAATAAATGATCCTATTTTATCCAGGAACAAGTACACATCGAGAATGTAGATTTCTGACCCTCTTCGCTGCCCGTGAAAATAATAATAATTTGAACTCTGTTGTCCAAGACCACTTGGGAAATATTTAGTTATACAGAAAATAAATACACCAAAATATAAAAAATACACCAGAAATAAAATGTCACTCCACAAACAAAGGCACACAGATCTCACAGACAGTAAGTAATGTGCATTAGTGACAGTTGTCATGAGAGCCTTTCTCTTTAGGGGTCATCCAGTTCATGCCTGAAGCCCCGCCATAACACCAAATGCCATTAGCTCTCCGAGGTCACAAAACCACAATCTGTATAGAAGCCGCTCTACACACCCGGCCTAATAACACACACACACACACACACACACACACACACACACACACACACACACACACACACACACACACACACACACACACACACACACACACACACACACACACACACACACACACACACACACACACACACACACACACACACACACACACACACACACACACACACACACACACACACACACACACACACACACACACACACACACACACACACACACACACACACACACACACACACACACACACACACACACACACACACACACACACACACACACACACACACACACACACAACTTAGGATGCAGACTTGCACACACAAAGACAAACAACCAAGATCACTTAGTTTCAACACGATGGAAATCACCTAATAAGAAGAGACACAGTCCAGCTTGGGAAGAGCTGCTAACTCACGGGTCGTGACTTTCTGGCACGGTGACAAACAGTGTATAATTATCGCTCACAAACACTTCAGGTGACTTACATTCTCTTTGAAGTAGGACCCTGTTTGCCAACAGACAAAAATACCACTATCATTACTGCAACAAAATAACATTTGGTGTCACGTTAAGTCTTCTAAGTCTTACTAAGAGGCTCAGGGAGACTGCTCCCTGGCAGTTGAAGGCAAGACCCCTATAACCCCTATAATCACATCTAGTTCAAAGAGAGAGGAGGACAGCCATAACAGTCTGGAGTTCACAGCTACTAAGAAGTTAGTCATGGAGACAACACATCTCTGGGAAACTACTAAGTTTGTTTGTTCCAACTCCACAACTTCAAGCTAACAAACCCCACAACAGTGAATATGTTTGCACTGTAGCCTGTACCTTTGCCATCCTGCGAGGTTTGTGTTTTCTTCTGTGACCCTTTGGTGACTGGTCCAAGTAACGGTTTGGGTGTCCAGAGAGATTCCGGCCTCTGATGGACCTTTGATATCGAAAGCAGACGTTTTCGGAGGCAGCCCTCTGGCCTGGCGGGCCTGGGGCTTGGGAAGGCCTGGTGGTGGAAGCTGTTCCCCATCTTCTTAGCAGACAAGGAGCACAGAGTCCGTTTCTGGCCAGAGGGGTCCTCATAGCAGGCCTTGTGCCAGCAGCTGACCACCGGCTTCGAGGAGAGGCAGTGCACGTATGTGATCATCTCCTGCTAAGACCCAAACCCCCCTAACGGCCACCCTCCCCTGCTCGACCAAGGACCAAAGCACCCAACTCCTCCTCCTTCTCCTTGCACGACCCGATCTCTCTCTCTGGACAATCACTTGAGTTGGTGGGATGGAGGGGTGACTGTGGGAGACTTCCCCTCTTTCTCCCAAACCCTCAATAGGCCTCCCCCTCTCTTTCAGGGAAGATAGGACGGGGGTTTGGAGCTTTTTGCATCCCACAGGGGACCCAATCCCCCCTCTGTCTCCTCCTACTGTTTTGTCCTTCCTCTCCCTCTCTCAGGGGATCCTATTGACTTGCATTGATTTGCCTGACAAAGGAAAAGGCTGTGCACAGTGTTAGATTTCGAGATTTAACTCCAAAATAAATATTTTACAGACCTCTTGCAGCACAAGGCTATTAAAGATCTTGCATGTCTGTCAGTTGCACATCTAACAGACAGCCTGGGAGCTTGAAAAAGCAGGAATTCTGAACTCCCAAAGACGACCACAAGAACTTAAAAAAATACTCCAAAGATGCAAAAATAAGATTCACAAAGAGACTTTTTACAAGAACTTGCGGTAAACCATGTTTTTCTTCTGAATGCTTTGCTATCCTTTGCGATGACCCAGAAGAATCACAAAAACAATTGTGGGAAAACCATCCACAAAAAGTCCAAAAAAATGTTGATGGCCAAATAAATTAGATGCCTTCATTTGGTAAATTAGAGATGTGTTAATATCTTCCAGAAGAGTGTTCGAAATGTTTTCAGTGTCGAAGAGCATCCCCCTTCCTCTTCCCCCATCAATCTGAGACCAGCATTGCACTGTGGCGTCCACATTGCCTCTCTTCTCAGCTCCTCCATGTGTTGTTCCTCTCCTCCTCAGCGCTGCTGTTCTAATCTGTTAACCCAGATTATCCAGCCTCCAGCCCAACACAGACGGACACCAAGCTGAAGATAATTAACTACATCACCTCCAGTGCTCAAATGTGTTGAAGTTTTAAAAGACTTAGCGTGATATGTGTCAGTTGGTTAACTTCCGTGACGCAAACTCAAGTCTAAAGAAAGCTTCACCATGTGTGACAAGTATCAACCTACTGCCTCAGGTTTACCCTCATTTGACTGTTAGCAAGTCAAGTGTTACCAAGTACAGAAATCCAGCTGAACATACAGAAAACCCAGTTCTTTAAAGTGGATAAAACAACCAGTTTTCAAGTGTTGATACGTTTATTTGCAGCTGAACTGACAGGAGCACAGATTGAGGCCGAGGCGAACCAAGAGGTATCAAACACAGACAGATTTAAGCACATCCAACACTAGATAGAAACATTACGCAGCAACCAAAGAGCTACACAGATTAAAACACAAGGTGAGAGCTGTGAGGAGTTGTAAAAACCTCAGACTGTCTGTTTGATCCGCTCGGCTGTAAGGTAGGCAAAGGTTATTGATATAGTCAGATTAATGGCTGTAGGCCGGCCGAGCCAACAACTGGACAAAACTGAGGACTGTATACTGCAGTGAAGTCCTATAAGCTATCAAAATGTAATTAACCAACCATCAGACAGAAATTAAGACATTCAAATGAATAAAAGCAAGGTCAACAAGAAAAGACAAATGTAAAAAGGTGACAAAAACTTCCTGACATTACTAAAGCAAATGTCTCCCCCTGGTGGCTTAATACTTTGCTACACAGACACTCAAGTGTATATTACAATGTTGCCCTTATTATGAATAGAGCACAGATGATTGTAAATGGGGCACATGTTCTACAAGGTGGGCTATCTCGGATACCCTGTATGTCAGTTATATAAGAAAACGTATGTTTTTTGAACCGTTAGTTCCAAATCCTCATACGATCCTCAATTAACCATTGAGCAAATCATGGTTAATTCTTCACCTTAAATCTAAAAAAACATTATGGAAAAATTAGTTCCAGTACTAGTACATTCCAACCTATCATGGGCTGATAGGGGGACGCTGTGTGTGGTCGTTATGCTGCCAAAGCGTCAGCAGACAGCCGAGGGCTAAAACAGCCATTACCGATGGTTATCATTTCCTTAGCAAGGACAGTCAGCCAACACGCAGGCTGATTACAAAACCAAAACCACCACACACACACACACTCACACACATTTAAACATTGGGTAGACACAAATAGCCCACAGGGCCAGCCAAAAGATGCAGACTGTTGCCTGAATTGCACTTAGCACTGTTGTTGCCCCAAATCCACAAACACACAGACAAAGTGGGTCCTACAGTTCCCCCAGAGAACCACATCAGGGGGCCGGCACACAGCAGCATCATAACATCACAGCAGGGGGTGTTTCTACAGTGACACAAAAACACATGTTTGTACTGTTGAAATGTGTGTGTGTGTGTGTGTGTGTGTGTGTGTGTGTGTGTGTGTGTGTGTGTGTGTGTGTGTGTGTGTGTGTGTGTGTGTGTGTACATCTTGCTCAGACCAAGCATGCTGTCTGAGCAGAGCGGTTAGACGCTCACAGCCCACTGCACATGAATAGGTATTATTATTTGTCAGGAGGTGTGTGTGTGTGTGTGTGTGTGTGTGTGTGTGTGTGTGTGTGTGTGTGTGTGTGTGTGTGTGTGTGTGTGTGTGTGTGTGTGTGTGTGTGTGTGTGTGTGTGTGTGTGTGTGTGTGTGTGTGTGTGTGTGTGTGTGTTAAAAACATTAAAACAGTTTAACATCCAGTTCAAGTTAAATCCAGAAATACGGCAATTACAAAAGTAGAAAAGAAATATAAATTATCCTATGTGCTTGTGAATACTGTGAACACTGTGAATACTGTGTGTGTGTGTGTGTGTGTGTGTGTGTGTGTGTGTGTGTGTGTGTGTGTGTGTGTGTGTGTGTGTGTGTGTGTGTGTGTGTGTGTGTGTGTGTGTGTGTGTGTGTGTGTGTGTGTGTGTGTGTGTGTGTGTGTGTGTGTGTGTGAGTGAAGCGGAAGGCTTTAGTGAAAGGACAATGGTTACCATGGATACGCATAGGTCTGAATGGAGTGAGAGGAGCACCTGCACGCTGAGTTGGTCCTCTGTCTGGGGAAGTCATTCACTCCTCCACAGGGGGTCGGCCATTGTCTTTTCAAACTTTACCCAAAACAAGTCTTTTCCAGCATTGTCCCTGGAAACATCCCAGTTCAACACTCGCATCCAAAGGAACTCCTCTTGTCTCAGTATAGAAATACAGAAAGTCCCCCTTACTGGCTCTAACATCTTTCTGAACTTCTTTACTGTCTCAAAAAGCCATTGTTTTGTAAACACATTTCAGAGGACAAAGGTCCACTGTTGGAACGTCACCAGCTATTGTTTACCTGTCAAGAACAGACATCTCTTCTTCTTTTGGAAGAGCTTGACTTCTTACCAGGGGTCCTGTTGTTCTGAGTTTCCCCTTAAAGTGCCATGCCATTTACAAAGTGTGAATATATTTACTCGTGCAAAAATTAACTGTACTGTAATTATTGTGGAGGTTTCAGAAAATAGTTTAAAGTTTGTCATACTTTAACATGAGGTTCAAGAACTTCTGTTAATACTAAATCTAATTAGCTAACTAATCCAAGAACAATAACTTAAAGATAACAGGATAGTTGGATATATATATAAGGCTGAATATCTACTGATAAGCAAATCCACAAGACACAGCTGGGCTTGACTTTGGTTTTGTATAAATGGTCCATATTTGAATGTAATCACACTTGAAACACTTATTTTGCGGTCTTCCTTTCACACCTCTCTCCTGTCCTCCCTGCAGGACTCTTCCCCTCCACTGGAGATAAGCAGCCTGACACATTGAGTGTGAGAACATCCATCAACACCACTACCCACAAGGCCAGAGGGCAGGTAGTGGGTCAGCCTCGGGTCGAGGGGTTAGAGTCTCTGCAGACACACAGCACAGGTGCATTGGTTATTGGGGGACTAAAGTCACTTTAATTGGGTTGCTAGAAAAAGATCTGTCATCTGCTTTTTCAGTTGCGCACATTCCAAACAATCTGAAGCACCTGTAATTGAGCTTTTTGCAAACACAGTAAACATGATGAAATGTTATTGCCTTGAAATGTTGCAAAATAATGCAATGGCTTTTGTTATACTTGAAGCCATAAATATAGACTTTAGGTATGCCCAATATACTTTTAAGAATGATCAAACCCAACAAGTGTGGTAGCACACATGCCAATATAAAACTATTGGAATTAACTCTAAACTCTACGAAAATATAAGGTAAAAGCCTTTTTGTATGTTAACCACTTACCCATTTCTGTCATTAACTTGCTACACTATGAAAAGTCCGGTCTAATCCGATGTGTATGTGCTCTATAGGTAGTGAGAATCCTAAGTGAAATGCCAAGAAGGAGTTGAGGTTAAATATAGGTTTACACATATAGCTATGTGGGTCACTGCCCTGTGGGCCGAATGTAGCACGGCAGCCCTGGAGAGAAACCACACCGAGCTCCTGCTGCCTTCCCAAGAGTGTGAGGAAGGTACACACACACACACACATTCCTGGAATTCAATTCACACACATGTGCAGGTCGCATATGCAAACATCACTATACAAATCAGTATCTCTTTCAATCTCAGACTAAATATAGGTCCAGTAAAATGGACATATTTTCAAAACACACACACACACACACACACACACACACACACACACACACACACACACACACACACACACACACACACACACACACACACACACACACACACACACACACACACACACACACACACACCCACACACACACACACACACACACACACACACACACACACACACACACACACACACACACACACACACACACACACACACACACACACACACACACACACACACACACACACACACACACACCAGGCTGGAACAAGGGTTCCTGTGTTGTGGACATTCAGGTAACAGCTTCTCATTTTCAGCTGAGTTGACCGTTACTTTACCACTTAAAATTACATACATCTCTAGCAGGGGATTATATCATTACTTACCCGTTAATTATTTTATAAAACTGCGGGCTGCTGTGTAGTGAGTGTGCTCTCTGTCTTCAGTTATTTCTAACGTTAGTTACTTACAAATGTTAAGAGCTTAGAATACTTTGTATTATGTCTTAATTAGCAAACGTCTTCCAGCTGCATGATGGTTCAGGCCACTGTCCAATTGCACACTTCATCAACTAAACATCTGTGTATGGCTGGATCACAACATCTGCACTTCCCCCTCAACTGCTGTCCACAACCAAAACATCTGAAGCCACTATAAAGCTCACATATCCAATTGAACTGCAAACCAGGAAACACGAGTTTCCCTCAGTCAAAGACGTGTTCTTCCAGATTGGACAAGGCCCGAGCTGGCCTTAACTGACCTCTCAACGGTGAGGTGGGATGAATGCTCTGCCATATGTTTGCTCTACAGGGCTTACACTCACTAACATGCACAGAAATGTTGGATTTCTATATCTGTCACACTGCAGGAAACCTCCAGTTTGACTGAGAACAAGGTTTTCCAAAATTACTCCAACTAATCCCTGCTCAGTCCCCGCTAATGTCTCATTTCTGGGCTACAGTATTCTACTGGAGTGGAGCTGGAGAGCAGTAATGACTTATGCAACATACCAAAAGCCACACCAAGTGGTCTGGCCAGCAAGCAAAAGGGCTTACTCTAAAATGCAAGGCTTTACTGCGGAAGAGGGGGGGGGGGGGGGGGAGTGTGTGGTCAAACCAGATGAGAATCCACTCTGGCCGCAGCTTGATGTGGAGGAATACAAACTGAAAATGTGTCACATCTGCTGCAGAGTTGGCAACCCACACTGAGGGGACTTGTTTAAATCATAACATCAGCAGACGTTCTGTAACTGCCAACCGACGTAGAGTAATTTACAGGTCGGATTATCGCACATATCTGGGTCATTTTTTCATATCTTCTGCAGCTGGAAACCCAAACTGGAAGTGCGGCTAATAGAAGAAATGTCTAGCCTGATTTGAGAAAGACGATACACTTTTTACATAGTAGTATTTCTGCAGGGCAATGCGAAACTGTGTGAGGGAAAATACCTTCCTGCTACCTTAGGTCAGAATAAAAACACACAACTTCAACTACATGAAGTTAAACCAATACATCTAGTTGTAACATGTTAAAATACTTTTCCCTCCAACCAAAATCGCACATCTGTTTCTCTCCATATTCCCAGTGTGACATAGTGTGGAAACGGTGTTACTGACAACATAAATGATTGAGCACAGCTGATAAACTGAGATATTGCCACAAAGAGTTGCAGTGTTCACTTTATATTAGCTCATTTTTGGAGGCAATACATATTCAGGCTACTTGTGGTTTCACAAGAGGGATGATCTCCTCATTTCTCAGATACAACAAAAGCAGTTAGACACAGCTGAGCACCATGCTGGTCTTCATTTGACTACATCTGCAAGCCTGGAGTTCTAACACAATTCTCAACTTATAAACTACACATGTTTTCCAAATGTTGTTTTCTGAATTTGAAGAATTGGATTTGAACAAGACAACACACGCTGAGCGTTTTTTAGACAACATGTTGGAAAATAAGGCAAAATTATATGACGAAAAGATTACTAAAACAGTTGAAAACAACATCTAAATAGACACGTAGAATAACCGCTTGTCAACATATTTATTGTTGACTTTCCAGAATAATAAACATTGTTGTCTTTTAATTTTTCCTTTTTTTCGGAAACGTTTGTGCATCTTCTTCACATGTAATGATATTCAAAATCCCAAGAGTTGATTTTGAACAGAGATTTTGAACATATAACGATGCCACCATGTTGTTATTGCATCAACATGCATTTGTCAAGAAAAAAAGACCAACACGCAATAGAAGCCAACTCCAGATATACTGTTTTCCTTTAGGACAACAGCATCATATCATATTCTAGACAATTCATAGTTTCAACATGAATACAAAGCTGATGGTGAAAACAGTGCAAGTATAAAACAAAGATGGAAGATCTGGGGTCATACCAGAGTCATGCAGTCATAGATTGAGTATACAGTTATATAGCCAAGCATTGAATCAGGATACAAAAATGCAAAATGAGGTTGCCAGTAAAAGAGGAAAAAATGCCCCCCTTATCACTTGTTCACATTGTCAAGAAATAGCCAACACATGGCCACACTCTGCAGGACAGCAGCCCAACAACTGCTGCTTCGCCAGCTGTTACTGTGGACAACACACTCTCAGACACACAAACACTCACATGTTACTCGTCTCCGCTAAATTACTGTCCAAAGTAAAGCAAGGCTCACGAGGCAAATTGACCATAGAAGGTTCAATATTGGAAGCTCTTTTGATGTCAAGAATGAGAGAGCAACTAGGAAGAAGATCAAAAACTAAATAGACAGAGAAATAAAGAAGAGGTGGATTAAAGTCAGCGAACCTCAACGAATTTAAGGGGGAAAAAGGAACAAAGGAAAAGATGATTAAAGAGAGAAAGAAGGAGGGCTTCGTTCACTAAAGAAAAACACATGAGGAAGGATATTGTGTAGGAGGAAGCCGCTGTGACAGAAATTACTTTTCCACACAGAGGAGAGGGATGGAGTTCAACTTTTCTTTGTCTCAGAAAGTCTGCGGGAAAAGTCCCACACACTCATGAAAGTGATGCAAACACATTCATGTAACACACACACACACACTTACCTTTTATACAGAACATGGCTCTTCACTTAAAGTCCAATATATAAATGAGAAGCAAATCCCGGTTTCTTTCCTTCTTTCTCGCCCTCCGTTCCTCTACACCGCTCGGGGAAAGCGTTCACACACGGACTCACGGATCCCGACACATACACTCCTCTCTCCCGGTGCCTCTCTCGCCATCTCCCTCCCTCTCTCACTCCCCTCACACACACATATATGCGCACACTCTTAGTGGCAGTTAGCCAACTTCTACACTGCAGGAAACTGCTTCACGACCCCCTCACTCTGCTTCTCCTCTCTCTCTCCCTGCATCTGTGAATGCCTCTGGACCACGCTGACCCCCCCCACCCCCCCACCCTCCACCTCATCTCTCCGCCCCATCAGTGTTAAGAGGTATCGAGCCAGAAGCCCAGCCTCAATCTAAAACTGTTTAAGCTGATCCACTGATCGGTGTCCATAATGCAGATACAAAACTGAACAAATGTATTAAGTCAATCAAATATACATATTCTCTTATTAGGGTGGGCAATAAAACTAAAATACACAAACACACAGAGCACAAGCCCTGTCGAGGATTGTGATTGTAGAGAATCTGTGCACTCAGCAGTTCAGAGAGGCAGGGGGCCCCGGCATGAGGTCGACCCATTGTGCGCTGATCAGAGATAATCGCTTTAATCCCCACAATTCAACTGTTTGTTATCGGGAGCAGCTACAACCTCGGTGCATCCCCACACCCCCCGTGCGGTCGCCATGAATCACCAGCAGCGACTCAAGGGATTGGGAGACAAAAACTGACTAATTTAAAGTCTTTGGAAACACTATCAGGTCCAAATACCTTTTGCCTTTTGCTGTTAAGTGACCCGACGAACACAGTGTCGATAGAACAATGTGTCGATGTAAAGTTTGGCATTCTCTGGACTAAATACAAAACGCCATTGATTTCCAATGAGCCTCTGTAATGGCTTTTCTCTTACACAGCAAAAACACAGTTGGTTACTGCTTAAAGGGTTGGTGAAGCTTAAAGGTAAAAACATTTAAGCCCCATTTAAAAAGCTATAAAGTACCGATAAACTAAGCTGGGTAACAGTTTAGCTCATTATGAGTGGGCTGGTTTTATTTTCGATTCACTGATTATTACGCACTAACCAAACTCGGCCTGCCAGAGCACCCGGTGGCAATTTATGGTGGCCTAAAACTCATTATTCTGAAACCAATATGTATCCTGTATTATAGATAACCGCATTCCAAAAAGGCACATTCAGAAACTATGGTATGCTTTACTTTCTGAGCATGGAGGTGTCATGACTTCATCCTTATCGTTTAGTACCACCATCTTCACAACAATATAACTTTACCTCATTCGTTGTCTGCAACAGTAAATCCCCATAACCGCACTATATGTCATCAGGAAGCATGGTAAAGGCTTAACGTGTCATAATTACCAGGAATAACCCTTATGTAGGTACTTATCATATATGATAGGCAAGGCTTAATACAAAGTTTGAGCTATGTCTCTTTATCAGGTCTGTTGGTCAGACACCGAAACACCTCCAGAACCCTGAGGCGGGCAGGGAAGATAGTGGCCGAACCCTCCCCCTCCCCTCTGGCAGGAGGCTGCGCTCCATCAGGACCAAAACCTCTCGCCACCTGAACAGTCTCTTCCCCTCCGCTACCGGCCTCTTAAACAAGGCCCGGCCCCCCCACTGACACTTACCTCAGCCACAACGTAGTCTCTATATGCATTACATTAATGCACACAATGTTCATACTACTTACTGCACATATTCTTATTTCATCATTTATATCCTATAATTCATTCATAGCATTCTATTTCCATGTAAATTACTGCTTTATTTTATTGCTATTTAACTATATTTTATTACGGTGCCCTTAAAGATTTTTTGTTTTATATTAGATTTCTTGTTTAATATTTTATTTCTGCACCATGACATCAAGTCAAATTCCTCGTATGTGTGAACCTACCTGGCAATAAAGCTGTTTCTGATTCTGATAAAACACTGGCTGGTGTCGCAAGCAGATATTTGTGTTAGGGTATGTATATGTATGTGTGTATATGTATGTATATGTATGTATGTATATGCATGTTAACCCTGCACAGAGGTTACATTTGTAAATGATGCACGATCCAAGTGTTTGTGTGCATGTGCGTCCGAGTGTTATAACCATGTTAATCCCAACCCCAGGATGGCTTGCGTGTTATGGCACGTCTGCCTCGAACCAGATGTCACCAATTATGGGCTAATTGGCATTTTTGTGTGTGTTTGTGTGTATTTATGTGTGTGGTACAGTTGCCTTGGCATTTGGTTTCCCCAGTGTTCTTATTACTTTACTTGCCCATTTCCTTCACCTTTGTTTTTTTACTTTAAAACCTGACTTTATAAACCGGTTGTATTTTTCTTCTCAGCATGGCATTCTTAGCGTATCTGTGTAAAACGGATGAATGTCCTCGGAAAGAGCATAAAGTGCATAACATACGGATGCCAAAAAAATAAACTGAAAAAAAACAACACACAAACCCCTGAATAGACCCACCTAACCAGACAATAAAACCTGACTTCATTAAGCCTACACCTTAATTGGATGCAGTATTGCCAAAAATGGCTTTAACTTACAACATTTTGCAACAAACCCTTGACTGTGAAACACTTGAGGTCTGCCTAATCACTGCTCTCACTGAGCCGAAGTGGTAAAACCAAGGAGGTGGAAGTTCTGCCCTTTTCTTAACCAATCATGTTGACAGCAGCGTAATGTATTATATTTACTTAATTATAAAACAACATCTACTTATGAGGGCCAGCTACTGATTTGAAAAGTCAAATGTGGCAAAGTGCAATGGAAACAAATGTATGACAAACATCAAGCATGTGACTTAAACGTCATATTTTAAGTCCCTCTCTCATTTTTCTTTTAAATGTTGTTACATTTGGATAGAAACTTGGATAAAGACACTTACAAGGATACAAAAGGCCTTCAAGGACATTGCAGCACTAGACTAGGTGGCAACAGGCCTTCTGGTTAAATGGCAGTCTCATACTGACCACTATTGTCATTCTTCAAAATACAGTCTTTAGCTACAGGTAACACACCGTCATGAGGGCTGGATCGCGTGAATGGCCGTTTCATTACAGTATCTTATCCCACATATCAGTCAGTGACTCAGAGTGTTACACATCTTCTATCGTATCTGAGCAGCACAAACACAACATGTTGTTACCGTCCGCTGTGAGCTTTGAGTCAGTGCAAGATAAGATTAAATAACACGCAGATAAGGACTAAGCTAGTTGTAGCAAACATGGCACTTTGGTAGCACGAGCAGTTCGTCACGCGATAGGAAGGAACTTCAAATTGGAAATATGAGGCAAACAGGGCTCTCAGATAAAACAGGTTTATCAATAATGAATAAAGGAAACTCAGAGAAAAAACATGATTGGCGTTGTAATAAAATTGGTCGAAAACGTTTCCCATGACATCACCACAGATCCTATATATGTGAATATAATCTCTTACCTCAGGATTGGGTTGGGACAACATCAGTGCATCCTATCAACGTAAACCCTAATCTCTATCCCCCTTCAAACTGACATCATGTTCACAAACATAATCACTTCCTCTAAACTCTCCTACTCATCATTAGGGCATTCAGGGATTAGATCCCATAACACAAAGATAATAGGATGCATATGATACAGAAAAGGTGGGTGATGATGAGTCAGAAATGTAAGTGGGAAACATGAGTTAATGCGTTTAAATACAAGCTGTGATGTGTGGCAGGCTTTGTAGGGGTTTTCAGTATACAGTAAGTCTGATCTGGGATCATCTAGTAGAGACATAAAGAGAGGTTATGTGGGACAGTAAGAAAGATATGCGACTTACCTGAAAATCACCACATCAATGTCAGCACATAGGAGAAAAGCAGAGAGAAAAAGCTGATTAGAAATGTTTACTATTTTCATGGCTTTCCTTCAAGTTTTGTATACACATGTATGATGAGTATATGTTTGTGTGAACAGCATGTGTGTGTACACCCTGGGCTGCGGGCCACATCATCAGATGTCCATGTATGTCTCTTAATGAGGCCTTGCTGGTTTATACATCCCATCTCCCACTACAGCGAATTATCATCTGCTAATCTGGATTTACATATGGACTACATAATCATGATGAGTCTATTGCAATGTTGGTGTGTGTGTTTGGTGTATTTTTGTGTGTGTGTGCACGCGTGTAAAAAAGTCCTCTCAAATTTCAATATGCATCTCACACAGACCAATATGTCCTAAAATAACCTTTTCATACCGCCTAATACATAAACAGTGAGACCAAATTCTGATTCTAGCTGCCACGACACTGGTGTGCCAAGGTGTGGTTAAATATTTAGGTTAATATGTTGTTGCCCTCAATGGTCAAATCAAAGTAAGAAATGTAAACCACATATTGGAACTGTAGATATATAAAAATACATCAGACAAAAATCTCCTAAATCCTCCAATCTCTGTGCTTGCACATGTTAACACGGAGCACTTCTACTTGCCAACGTTGGATGAATGAATTAGAATGAGAGTCAGCGAGTTCGTTTCATATGGTGACTTTCTGCACAGAGCACATAACAACATACACTGTAAGAAGCAATAAAGTAATCATGTAGAGCTCAGATGCCCAGCTGCCAGACAAGGATTCAGACTCCAGAAGACCAAGGGGCCTCAGCAGCAGCCTGGCGAGGCCTCACTGTCCGGTCTATTTCTTGACTTGGCCTCTCTGAACAGCCATCATGCCTGCACGCTGATTGATTCAGACATAGGGCCACATACAGTAGGGGAGATCAATGGGTTTGATTGAGGAGATTGGTCAGGTCATGAGGTGTCTGTGGATACTGTATGTGAGGAAAGAGAGAGACAGGAGAGAGACAGTGGAAGTTGGTAGTGGAAAAGGCAGAGAAAAATGTGTGATAATAAAATCACTTTTTTTCCTCTTTATTTAAATTGTTGCCACCTACTGGCTTTATGATCAGGACATTTCCTCTGCTGGCCACCAGAAAAACACATTTGTAACAATGTTTCCATACATATTGAATATAAACTATATAATGGTAAAGTACGGAAGAGGATTAGGGCCACATGATTTTTTTTTGGGGAGGATTTGAAAAAAAAAAAATGTAAAAAAAAAGTCAGAATTCTGAGAAAAAAGACACATTTTTTTTTTTTTTAAACCCTCCCAACATTTTTTTTAATGTGGCCGTAATCCTCTTCCGTAGTAAAGTATTATAATAAGTGCTAAGTATTTGCCTCTTCTTTGTACCTTTAAACTGACAGTGGAAGTCTAAGGTTGCAGTTTCAATGCTGTGCAAGTATTTCATTATTATCTTTAGTATGGATTATACTACAGAAATATTTTCATTTTTGTTTATTTATTTTTTTGCCATCCGAGTCACGCCTTAGTATTTTTTCATCCACCTCAAATCAGGATGTCACCAGGTCAGCCAATAGCAGCTTGTGTACCAGACGGCCCTCTTACACATGATTGGTTCAGCGTTGTCCCAATAGCAAAGTCAAACTGAACCACAGCAGGAAACACTCACTCGCACACCCGTTTCCTTGGCAACCGAGGCAAACACCCAACCAGTCAAGCTGGCGGCTGCGTCAGAATTGCAGGGTTTGAAGCCACAGGCACTCAATTTAGGGCTATATTTAAACACAGGCCCGGTGCACGGCTGCCCGTGTGTCTTGTAATGGGTCCTGGCAGGCGTGTGGAAGCCAGATCCAGATGTTTATAAATAATTCAGGTTCCGACTAGAGAGGTATTCTTATTAGATGTTTCCTCTTGTGGTGTGCACTGTGCATGCATACAGAATGTCTGTGTATGCTTGTGTGTGAGCTATGGATGGAATCATTTTGTATTGACCTGTCTATGACACTGTCTCTAGGCTATAATGAGCTATAAAAAGACATATACTGTGTGTAAGACAGAGAGACAGAAAGAAAAAAAGAAAAAAGGATAGGGTGTGTGAGCGGGAAAGAAATCACAGTAGGAGAACATCAGTCTCTGAAAAACAAATCCACTCGTCTCTTCTTCTACAAGTCATGCTGTTAGCTACTACAACAAAATCAATAGACACTCCCCTTCCTTTATTCTAAGATATAACAAGTAAATGATCAATTACCGTGATTGAAATGTACCACTTTAAATCTGCTTCCTAATTTTATCGACAAAAAAATCAATAAAGAAAGTCACACTTATCAGACTTTTAAATTAAAAGTGATCACCAATGAAGGACATAAGATTTTACTACATGAAGGCATTTTTAAAATAAGGAAGATAATAAATTAAACAGAGGTATAACTGGGAGTATAGTACATGATGCATGACTAATAATAAGTAATGTTGATGGACTTAATTCATACATTTGTGTTTATTTTAAAAGCCATATATTTGTATATGTTTATGTGCCTGAGAATTGGTTGTATTGCTGAATCTTCATAATTGTTCTGATATTTATAAGCATATTCAAATATATAAAGCCATATGTTGCTTTGAGATAAAGAGAATATTTAATTCAAACAAATCTAGACCAATTGAAAGTAGATAACATTCAAACTATCAGTTTTTAAGGGTGGCAGCTTTCCCCCTTTGACTTTGAGAAAAATGTGAGGACTTCAAAGCATCCCAGCCATGTGTGACCTGAGCTGTTTTAGGACGGGGCGGGCTCAGAGGTGACAGAGTGACCAAGAAGGTTTAAGACATGAAATAAATGACGACAACAGCAACAATCTCCACATTCCTGTTAGGCCAGGACAGAGCAACTCATATTGAAGTAGCTAGTCTTTGAGAACTAGGTAAATAACTAACTATAAGAAGTAAATAGCAGTTTCATGATGCTAAAATGAGATCAGCCCCAAAGAGGTACAGTATCAGAACTCTGCGTGTGACCATGGAGACATGAAAACATGTAGTTCAGCACATTATGTGCCATGACCTAAAGCTACTGTGCATTGGGCTGTTCTGCTACATGGTGTCCAGGCTTCAATATCAAAATAGTTTGCTTTCGGAAGCTGAGACCTCCCCGAGTAATTTCAATACATTTGTGATGGAGCGCCTGCAGTCTCTGCTGATTTGAGTGTAGCTGAAAGAGACGTGACACTGGAGCTGAGGACAAGTATGGGTCAGAGTTAATGAAGAAAGTTGGGAGACTACAGTGCAGCATCGGTGTCTTTTTACATTTCAGCTACAGTTACAACCATTGTCCACAAAGCCCTACGGACACCACTGACAAAATACACACACACCTAATGAACTCTTCAATCAAATATGAGCCTAACCAGGGAACACAACACCCCTGAGGTACTGAGAGAAGTATAAACGGCAGTCCTACCTCAGTCAAGATGACGTCCAAATATAAACCTGGAATATTAATGAAGAAAACGTATTACTCTCCAGTATAATGGCTTGGTCTGAATGCGGAGCTATGCATGCCTCTCTCCCTGGCACAAAGCAGCTCACATCGCCACCAGCCTGTGACATCACTTGCTTCCGGCCCCGCGCATCCTTGTTTACCTATCATGCACACAAAATGCCCCTTGACCCCCTAACAATCCCGCTCCCCCCTCCAGCAACCAGGAAGTGCCAGGGAGTCGGAGAACAAGGGGCCATAAAAAGACAGTGAACCACTTCTTTCCTTGCTTGTGCATGTAAACAAGTCAATCACTGGTTTCCGGGCTGAGAGCGAGAACAGAAATCCATTCAACATGAGCTCAGAGCATTGTGACAAGTTGTGACGCAGCCAAGCCAAAATGACCATGTGGTTTGTGCATCAACTGGAAGAAACAAACCAGGGTGCAAAGTTTTCTGACGACCGGAGACTGTTTAGAGCAAACCGATCTAATAAACAATGACATGGGTCATCTCTTCATTGCAATTCCTGGTCTCACCTCTTTTGTGTTGATGCTGGTAAACCCAGTTGTCATCGTCATCGTCATCCTCGTCTCTGACTGCAGCATGAAGGCGAGTGTGCGAGTACGGTTGACGGTGGTGGACAGCGTGGAGGTTGTTTTGGCTGTGGAAGATGCGTCTGCTCTGGCGGGACAGTGTGGACACGCTCAGCCAGCTGAGAGCCCGGGACAGGCCCGCTGGTTTTCTCCTTGCGAAAGGACGAAGACCTCCTTTCCCCTCTCATCCTCTTTCAGGGACAGGAAATCTAACACGGCCCGATGTTTGTCTTACCTGGACAAATAATCCTCAGGTGTAGGTCTTTTGCTTGCTTTGTAGATTATTCACTAAGTCCAGATCCAGAGATTCCAAACATTTCTGAACACAGCATCCAGGTCTGCACATGTGCAAAAATGCTTCAAACTATTCAGACTCCATGTTAAGCTGAATATTAATTCCAGGTTCAGTTATAACCCAGTTTTTCTTCACTTTGGTCGCACAGTTCCACATCATGACTCCGGACAGCCTTAACTTCCAGCGTCTTTCTCCTTCAATTAATCTCTGTGTCACAAGCAGAGAGCCAGACCTAAATCATCTGTTTTCCTCTCTTTTCTTCCTTTGTGTTTAAAGACTCTGGGCGTGATTCCCAAACCCAAAAGGGGTAATTAGGCAATCCAGCAATCTGGAAAATCACCGCCCCTCAGCGGCACACACTCAGATACACACACGTGTATGTGCACACTCACAGTTGGCTGTAATTCCTTGGTGGTGCATGACAGGGTGGAGAGAGATTTTCAAATGACTTTCACAGAAATTCGGCAGTTGTTGTTTACAACCATGAGTGCCCTTGAGTGTTGTTATCTCCAGTTGGTAGCAAACACACCAGCTGACTTGTATCATCTCAGCGCCATGCTAGACCAAGAGGTGACGAGGTGTCGGCAGCCCTGGGTCTATTCCCAGCGTGATAAAGTTACATGACCACTCACACATGAAGTCCTCCCGCCAACAAGTTCCAAATATGGATCCTCTATAATGTATGCAAGAGGTGGATATGCCAAAGTGCAGAGATGACACTGCCTCTCAGGGTTTTCCAAATGATCCAACTTCTTGTCAACTGTTTCTTCTCCTTCCTCTACCTTCTGCTCTATGTGGAAAAAAGTATGGCTGATGTTTTTGAAAATAGTCCAGGTGTTGACAGCCGTCTGGATCTGAATGAGCACAAGTGACAAAGCAAGGGTAAGGAAGGAAGGAAGTCCACACACGGCGTGACGCACACACCAGCTGATAAGAAGCATGTGCCTGTGAGGATTCCCTGCACTTGGTCAGTGTGTGGCTGCCGGCTACGAGGGTTGACTGTGCGTGTTGTCACTGTAGGGTTAGGTTTACGCCCAACCCTAGGAGCCACGGTGCTGAAATACGAGTCAGCCCATCCCTTCCTTTTTCCCTGCCTCCCGGGTTTTCTCTCAGTTTTCTGCGATCACTGATCTCTGCCCCTCCCATACACTTGTTTACCACTCTTCCCTCCCTCCTTCCAACACCTTTCCCCCCCCCCATCATATCCTTTTGTTTACTTTCCTCTCAACCTAGTCCCTCAGGTGCTCCTGGGACAAAGACACAGTGTTTAATCCCTCTCGGGTATTGCTAGTATTAAGTTTCAACTGAAATACATTTTTACTGCCAGTTTTAAGTAGATACATGACAAGAACATATACAGAGGAACAACCTCATTTGAAGACGGTTTCAGGACGTGCTTGAAACATTACAGTGGCTCACATTCTGCCTGAGGTGGTAAAAGCAACTGGTTAAACAACACATTTAGAGCACCTAAAGACGTCAACAAACATGGCTTGACGAAGGGGTGACGAAAACACCCACCGAAACATTTGAAAGATTGCACTGAAGTGGTTCTGGTTTTTCATTTGCATTCTTTTCTTTTGTTAAACATAAAAACAGAACACGTATTTAGCTGCCCAACATATAGTTTAGTAGGCTGAAATAGGACGCAGAGGCCCCTCGAGGACAAAAAGACTTTATGAGGCACTTCAAGTGTGCTGGGGGGAGGTGGAGCTTTCCACTTTCCCACCCAAGTGTAACCACAGAGGGTTTGTGACCACCAAGGTGTGACAATAAACCACCGCTGTTGTGTGCGCACAGGGTCGGCCTCTAGAACAAATCGAATGGGGGGAATCATTTACCAAAGGGGGGCACACAACTGCCGTCAACAACCAACACACAAACACCAACGCAACTTCAATTTAAAAAAACATGCTGTAAAATCTATTGTCTTTCACACACATTGCAGGGGTGTAGTGCTATTTTAATAGTGCACCTATGACTTGTTGCATACATGCACGGTTGTGGCACGACCATCAAACAGAAACATATGGACATAGGCCACCATATAAAAGTGTGCAAATGTATTTAGTATCCTATCCATGTGAACATGTTTTAGGTGGGGGTGGACCTAACCTCCTCTAGGAGGGTCTGGGGGCTTGCTCCCCCGGGAAGTTAAATGCATCAATCTGGTGCACTTTGAGAGCTAAATGAAGAGATCTATGGATAGCCTACATCTCTCAGCATCCATATGAAACAGAACTGTAAACAGATTTAATTTTTCTTTATGGATATTTTACTAATCACTCCCCTTTTAAACTGTATTCTTGTGTTACTGTCCTATAGTATTTCATACCCGTTTTTCATTTATTCTCTTATTTTTTATATATACTATAGTATAGGCTAATGATCATATAAATGTGTTCCTCGCAAATACTTGTTTACATAAATGGTGACCAAACCGTTTGAGACCCACTGAGATAACTTACACTAAAGTGAACTATCTAAACACTGAGAGAGTCCTTACCTCACTGAGCTGAGGTTATACGATCCTCTCAGTCTGACAGGAGAGGACTCTCCTCCACCTTGGTGTAGAAACAGCTCTTTTATATCCGTTAGCATAGCTAGCTAACCAGATGCTAACAACAACAGTCTACGTTACCGCTCGCGCACTCACAAAATGCGCTCGTGCCACACACACAAAGCCGAGCTTGAATGAAACACAGAGACCCAGAAGTAGGCTACTTGTACTGTATATCTATTTTTTCGATGTCTTTACTGTATAATCAGTGTAACAGATGAACAGATCGCCAACGGCTTTCATCTAAACACACAGCCACGTAATGATAACAAAACAAAAGTCGGGGGGCATTGGTCAAGCAACACACCAATCAGAGAGCAGCAGTGAGCACACCTCAGGCTGTGTTTTATATTTGTATTCTTTATTTCTGATGTATTTCACACAAAAAACCTTTAGTGGAAACGTTTTCACTTATATGATTTTTTTTTTTTTAAACGGCAAAGTGGCAAGGCTTGCCCACCCTGCGTTGGGGGGACACAGTGACTCATTTGGGGGGGCATGGCCCGCGAATCACCCCTCATGACGCTGACCCTGTGTGCGCACATGTGTGTGTAAGGCAAAAGTATCTCACTCACTCAATAACCCAGAATCATTCCCATTTAATTCCTTGTTTCTGCAACAACAAGGAATTAAAGTTGAAGTTGAATTGAAGTTCCTGTAATTAAAGACAATTACAGGAACTTCACTGATTTAAACCAATAACTTCTTATTTGGATCTCCTTTTTAAGGATATATTACACTGCTGAAAGGTGATCCCAGATTTGTGGCTAGGATGTGGTGTAAACCTAGACTTAACCCCCCCCCCCCTCGCTCTGACAGGTCCCCAACCTCATTTTCTTTTTCCCTTTAGAGGGGAAATCCACTACATCAGCACTTGCTGTTTACACAAAGGGACAACTTCCTGCTACTGATGTCCTGCTTGACTTACGAACGTGCAACGAAAACAAGATATGTATTTTAAGACCTGTGTTCGCATTGATGACACTTGAGGCCACAGTCCTTTAATAATTCACATGCAATATTCTACTGTGCAGCTATAAAGGGGCTGTGGAAAGCATGAAATGAAAACAAGTGAACACATCTGCAAAGGGCAAGATGTTATAGCTTGATGAAAAAAAACTATTGAATTCACAAGAACAAAGCCAACATGGAAGCCAAGCTACAAGACATATCGGGCACACAAATAGACAGTCCAGTTTAGTCTATTGATTTCCCTTTTCAGTAAGAGAATCCCTTTTAGTACCATCACCCCGAAGGGAATTGGAGAGTCCCAGGTCATCATAAGAGGTCAGCATCCTGCTTCAACCCCACCTCACTTCCTTTTCATAAATCTCCTTGTTTTCATTCCTTAAAGCTGCACACAAAGAAAAAGACAGCAGTGGCAACAATCAATATGTTCAAACTGATATCTGTCGTGGTAAAGTGGACATCCAACAGCTTTAGATTGGCTGCTTCTGGTCGGAAGAGAATTGAAAGATTACTCTTTGAAAGATTTCACCTGACAGCTTAGCCTATTTATATTGCCTAATTATGATGAGAAAAAAATATTTGGTCTTTGAGGAACAATCAGTTATTTTTTGACCGTAGGAATTGATTTTATGGTTGTGAATTTTGTTTTGTTTACTATATTCTTTTCAGCCCCTTACCCGGTTGAGAATATAGAATTCTAGGATACATTATAGAGTACTATGGTATATATAAAGTACAGTATGTCGGCTGATAAACTGCATTACTGGTCATTTTCTTTCCTCGTGTTGGAATTATTCTAAATTGCTTTACTCTAAGTTAACAGTCATTTCATAAGCACATTTCAGCACCAGACACTGTAGGACCCAGGCAATATGTACAATCAAGCAGGTGGTATATAACAGAAACACATCAACCTATGATTTTATCATTAGAATATGTGGCAGTGAATTCAGTGGAACAATGCAAGAGGATGATCTCCTCATTTCTCAGATACAACAAAAGCAGTTAGACACAGCTGAGCACCATGCTGGTCTTCATTTGACTACATCTGCAAGCCTGGAGTTCTAACACAATTCTCAACTTATAAACTACACATGTTTTCCAAATGTTGTTTTCTGAATTTGAAGAATTGGATTTGAACAAGACAACACACGCTGAGCGTTTTTTAGACAACATGTTGGAAAATAAGGCAAAATTATATGACGAAAAGATTACTAAAACAGTTGAAAACAACATCTAAATAGACACGTAGAATAACCGCTTGTCAACATATTTATTGTTGACTTTCCAGAATAATAAACATTGTTGTCTTTTAATTTTTCCTTTTTTTCGGAAACGTTTGTGCATCTTCTTCACATGTAATGATATTCAAAATCCCAAGAGTTGATTTTGAACAGAGATTTTGAACATATAACGATGCCACCATGTTGTTATTGCATCAACATGCATTTGTCAAGAAAAAAAGACCAACACGCAATAGAAGCCAACTCCAGATATACTGTTTTCCTTTAGGACAACAGCATCATATCATATTCTAGACAATTCATAGTTTCAACATGAATACAAAGCTGATGGTGAAAACAGTGCAAGTATAAAACAAAGATGGAAGATCTGGGGTCATACCAGAGTCATGCAGTCATAGATTGAGTATACAGTTATATAGCCAAGCATTGAATCAGGATACAAAAATGCAAAATGAGGTTGCCAGTAAAAGAGGAAAAAATGCCCCCCTTATCACTTGTTCACATTGTCAAGAAATAGCCAACACATGGCCACACTCTGCAGGACAGCAGCCCAACAACTGCTGCTTCGCCAGCTGTTACTGTGGACAACACACTCTCAGACACACAAACACTCACATGTTACTCGTCTCCGCTAAATTACTGTCCAAAGTAAAGCAAGGCTCACGAGGCAAATTGACCATAGAAGGTTCAATATTGGAAGCTCTTTTGATGTCAAGAATGAGAGAGCAACTAGGAAGAAGATCAAAAACTAAATAGACAGAGAAATAAAGAAGAGGTGGATTAAAGTCAGCGAACCTCAACGAATTTAAGGGGGAAAAAGGAACAAAGGAAAAGATGATTAAAGAGAGAAAGAAGGAGGGCTTCGTTCACTAAAGAAAAACACATGAGGAAGGATATTGTGTAGGAGGAAGCCGCTGTGACAGAAATTACTTTTCCACACAGAGGAGAGGGATGGAGTTCAACTTTTCTTTGTCTCAGAAAGTCTGCGGGAAAAGTCCCACACACTCATGAAAGTGATGCAAACACATTCATGTAACACACACACACACTTACCTTTTATACAGAACATGGCTCTTCACTTAAAGTCCAATATATAAATGAGAAGCAAATCCCGGTTTCTTTCCTTCTTTCTCGCCCTCCGTTCCTCTACACCGCTCGGGGAAAGCGTTCACACACGGACTCACGGATCCCGACACATACACTCCTCTCTCCCGGTGCCTCTCTCGCCATCTCCCTCCCTCTCTCACTCCCCTCACACACATATATGCGCACACTCTTAGTGGCAGTTAGCCAACTTCTACACTGCAGGAAACTGCTTCACGACCCCCTCACTCTGCTTCTCCTCTCTCTCTCCCTGCATCTGTGAATGCCTCTGGACCACGCTGACCCCCCCCACCCCCACCCTCCACCTCATCTCTCCGCCCCATCAGTGTTAAGAGGTATCGAGCCAGAAGCCCAGCCTCAATCTAAAACTGTTTAAGCTGATCCACTGATCGGTGTCCATAATGCAGATACAAAACTGAACAAATGTATTAAGTCAATCAAATATACATATTCTCTTATTAGGGTGGGCAATAAAACTAAAATACACAAACACACAGAGCACAAGCCCTGTCGAGGATTGTGATTGTAGAGAATCTGTGCACTCAGCAGTTCAGAGAGGCAGGGGGCCCCGGCATGAGGTCGACCCATTGTGCGCTGATCAGAGATAATCGCTTTAATCCCCACAATTCAACTGTTTGTTATCGGGAGCAGCTACAACCTCGGTGCATCCCCACACCCCCCGTGCGGTCGCCATGAATCACCAGCAGCGACTCAAGGGATTGGGAGACAAAAACGGACTAATTTAAAGTCTTTGGAAACACTATCAGGTCCAAATACCTTTTGCCTTTTGCTGTTAAGTGACCCGACGAACACAGTGTCGATAGAACAATGTGTCGATGTAAAGTTTGGCATTCTCTGGACTGAATACAAAACGCCATTGATTTCCAATGAGCCTCTGTAATGGCTTTTCTCTTACACAGCAAAAACACAGTTGGTTACTGCTTAAAGGGTTGGTGAAGCTTAAAAGGTAAAAACATTTAAGCCCCATTTAAAAAGCTATAAAGTACCGATAAACTAAGCTGGGTAACAGTTTAGCTCATTATGAGTGGGCTGGTTTTATTTTCGATTCACTGATTATTACGCACTAACCAAACTCGGCCTGCCAGAGCACCCGGTGGCAATTTATGGTGGCCTAAAACTCATTATTCTGAAACCAATATGTATCCTGTATTATAGATAACCGCATTCCAAAAAGGCACATTCAGAAACTATGGTATGCTTTACTTTCTGAGCATGGAGGTGTCATGACTTCATCCTTATCGTTTAGTACCACCATCTTCACAACAATATAACTTTACCTCATTCGTTGTCTGCAACAGTAAATCCCCATAACCGCACTATATGTCATCAGGAAGCATGGTAAAGGCTTAACGTGTCATAATTACCAGGAATAACCCTTATGTAGGTACTTATCATATATGATAGGCAAGGCTTAATACAAAGTTTGAGCTATGTCTCTTTATCAGGTCTGTTGGTCAGACACCGAAACACCTCCAGAACCCTGAGGCGGGCAGGGAAGATAGTGGCCGAACCTCCCCCTCCCCTCTGGCAGGAGGCTGCGCTCCATCAGGACCAAAACCTCTCGCCACCTGAACAGTCTCTTCCCCTCCGCTACCGGCCTCTTAAACAAGGCCCGGCCCCCCCACTGACACTTAGCTCAGCCACAACGTAGTCTCTATATGCATTACATTAATGCACACAATGTTCATACTGCTTACTGCACATATTCTTATTTCATCATTTATATCCTATAATCATTCATAGCATTCTATTTCCATGTAAATTACTGCTTTATTTTATTGCTATTTAACTATATTTTATTACGGTGCCCTTAAAGATTTTTTGTTTTATATTAGATTTCTTGTTTAATATTTTATTTCTGCACCATGACATCAAGTCAAATTCCTCGTATGTGTGAACCTACCTGGCAATAAAGCTGTTTCTGATTCTGATAAAACACTGGCTGGTGTCGCAAGCAGATATTTGTGTTAGGGTATGTATATGTATGTGTGTATATGTATGTATATGTATGTGTGTGTATGCATGTTAACCCTGCACAGAGGTTACATTTGTAAATGATGCACGATCCAAGTGTTTGTGTGCATGTGCGTCCGAGTGTTATAACCATGTTAATCCCAACCCCAGGATGGCTTGCGTGTTATGGCACGTCTGCCTCGAACCAGATGTCACCAATTATGGGCTAATTGGCATTTTTGTGTGTGTTTGTGTGTATTTATGTGTGTGGTACAGTTGCCTTGGCATTTGGTTTCCCCAGTGTTCTTATTACTTTACTTGCCCATTTCCTTCACCTTTGTTTTTTTACTTTAAAACCTGACTTTATAAACCGGTTGTATTTTTCTTCTCAGCATGGCATTCTTAGCGTATCTGTGTAAAACGGATGAATGTCCTCGGCAAGAGCATAAAGTGCATAACATACGGATGCCAAAAAAATAAACTGAAAAAAAACAACACACAAACCCCTGAATAGACCCACCTAACCAGACAATAAAACCTGACTTCATTAAGCCTACACCTTAATTGGATGCAGTATTGCCAAAAATGGCTTTAACTTACAACATTTTGCAACAAACCCTTGACTGTGAAACACTTGAGGTCTGCCTAATCACTGCTCTCACTGAGCCGAAGTGGTAAAACCAAGGAGGTGGAAGTTCTGCCCTTTTCTTAACCAATCATGTTGACAGCAGCGTATGTATTTTTACTTAATTATAAAACAACATCTACTTATGAGGGCCAGCTACTGATTTGAAAAGTCAAATGTGGCAAAGTGCAATGGAAACAAATGTATGACAAACATCAAGCATGTGACTTAAACGTCATATTTTAAGTCCCTCTCTCATTTTTCTTTTAAATGTTGTTACATTTGGATAGAAACTTGGATAAAGACACTTACAAGGATACAAAAGGCCTTCAAGGACATTGCAGCACTAGACTAGGTGGCAACAGGCCTTCTGGTTAAATGGCAGTCTCATACTGACCACTATTGTCATTCTTCAAAATACAGTCTTTAGCTACAGGTAACACACCGTCATGAGGGCTGGATCGCGTGAATGGCCGTTTCATTACAGTATCTTATCCCACATATCAGTCAGTGACTCAGAGTGTTACACATCTTCTATCGTATCTGAGCAGCACAAACACAACATGTTGTTACCGTCCGCTGTGAGCTTTGAGTCAGTGCAAGATAAGATTAAATAACACGCAGATAAGGACTAAGCTAGTTGTAGCAAACATGGCACTTTGGTAGCACGAGCAGTTCGTCACGCGATAGGAAGGAACTTCAAATTGGAAATATGAGGCAAACAGGGCTCTCAGATAAAACAGGTTTATCAATAATGAATAAAGGAAACTCAGAGAAAAAACATGATTGGCGTTGTAATAAAATTGGTCGAAAACGTTTCCCATGACATCACCACAGATCCTATATATGTGAATATAATCTCTTACCTCAGGATTGGGTTGGGACAACATCAGTGCATCCTATCAACGTAAACCCTAATCTCTATCCCCCTTCAAACTGACATCATGTTCACAAACATAATCACTTCCTCTAACTCTCCTACTCATCATTAGGGCATTCAGGGATTAGATCCCATAACACAAAGATAATAGGATGCATATGATACAGAAAAGGTGGGTGATGATGAGTCAGAAATGTAAGTGGGAAACATGAGTTAATGCGTTTAAATACAAGCTGTGATGTGTGGCAGGCTTTGTAGGGGTTTTCAGTATACAGTAAGTCTGATCTGGGATCATCTAGTAGAGACATAAAGAGAGGTTATGTGGGACAGTAAGAAAGATATGCGACTTACCTGAAAATCACCACATCAATGTCAGCACATAGGAGAAAAGCAGAGAGAAAAAGCTGATTAGAAATGTTTACTATTTTCATGGCTTTCCTTCAAGTTTTGTATACACATGTATGATGAGTATATGTTTGTGTGAACAGCATGTGTGTGTACACCCTGGGCTGCGGGCCACATCATCAGATGTCCATGTATGTCTCTTAATGAGGCCTTGCTGGTTTATACATCCCATCTCCCACTACAGCGAATTATCATCTGCTAATCTGGATTTACATATGGACTACATAATCATGATGAGTCTATTGCAATGTTGGTGTGTGTGTTTGGTGTATTTTGTGTGTGTGTGCACGCGTGTAAAAAAGTCCTCTCAAATTTCAATATGCATCTCACACAGACCAATATGTCCTAAAATAACCTTTTCATACCGCCTTAATACATAAACAGTGAGACCAAATTCTGATTCTAGCTGCCACGACACTGGTGTGCCAAGGTGTGTTAAATATTTAGGTTAATATGTTGTTGCCCTCAATGGTCAAATCAAAGTAAGAAATGTAAACCACATATTGGAACTGTAGATATATAAAAATACATCAGACAAAAATCTCCTAAATCCTCCAATCTCTGTGCTTGCACATGTTAACACGGAGCACTTCTACTTGCCAACGTTGGATGAATGAATTAGAATGAGAGTCAGCGAGTTCGTTTCATATGGTGACTTTCTGCACAGAGCACATAAACAACATACACTGTAAGAAGCAATAAAGTAATCATGTAGAGCTCAGATGCCCAGCTGCCAGACAAGGATTCAGACTCAGAAGGACCAAGGGGCCTCAGCAGCAGCCTGGCGAGGCCTCACTGTCCGGTCTATTTCTTGACTTGGCCTCTCTGAACAGCCATCATGCCTGCACGCTGATTGATTCAGACATAGGGCCACATACAGTAGGGGAGATCAATGGGTTTGATTGAGGAGATTGGTCAGGTCATGAGGTGTCTGTGGATACTGTATGTGAGGAAAGAGAGAGACAGGAGAAGAGACAGTGGAAGTTGGTAGTGGAAAAGGCAGAGAAAAATGTGTGATAATAAAATCACTTTTTTTCCTCTTTATTTAATTGTTGCCACCTACTGGCTTTATGATCAGGACATTTCCTCTGCTGGCCACCAGAAAACACATTTGTAACAATGTTTCCATACATATTGAATATAAACTATATAATGGTAAAGTACGGAAGAGGATTAGGGCCACATGATTTTTTTTTGGGGAGGATTTGAAAAAAAAAAAATGTAAAAAAAAGTCCGAATTCTGAGAAAAAAGACACATTTTTTTTTTTTTTAAACCCTCCCAACATTTTTTTTAATGTGGCCGTAATCCTCTTCCGTAGTAAAGTATTATAATAAGTGCTAAGTATTTGCCTCTTCTTTGTACCTTTAAACTGACAGTGGAAGTCTAAGGTTGCAGTTTCAATGCTGTGCAAGTATTTCATTATTATCTTTAGTATGGATTATACTACAGAAATATTTTCATTTTTGTTTATTTATTTTTTTGCCATCCGAGTCACGCCTTAGTATTTTTTCATCCACCTCAAATCAGGATGTCACCAGGTCAGCCAATAGCAGCTTGTGTACCAGACGGCCCTCTTACACATGATTGGTTCAGCGTTGTCCCAATAGCAAAGTCAAACTGAACCACAGCAGGAAACACTCACTCGCACACCCGTTTCCTTGGCAACCGAGGCAAACACCCAACCAGTCAAGCTGGCGGCTGCGTCAGAATTGCAGGGTTTGAAGCCACAGGCACTCAATTTAGGGCTATATTTAAACACAGGCCCGGTGCACGGCTGCCCGTGTGTCTTGTAATGGGTCCTGGCAGGCGTGTGGAAGCCAGATCCAGATGTTATAAATAATTCAGGTTCCGACTAGAGAGGTATTCTTATTAGATGTTTCCTCTTGTGGTGTGCACTGTGCATGCATACAGAATGTCTGTGTATGCTTGTGTGTGAGCTATGGATGGAATCATTTTGTATTGACCTGTCTATGACACTGTCTCTAGGCTATAATGAGCTATAAAAAGACATATACTGTGTGTAAGACAGAGAGACAGAAAGAAAAAAAGAAAAAAGGATAGGGTGTGTGAGCGGGAAAGAAATCACAGTAGGAGAACATCAGTCTCTGAAAAACAAATCCACTCGTCTCTTCTTCTACAAGTCATGCTGTTAGCTACTACAACAAAATCAATAGACACTCCCCTTCCTTTATTCTAAGATATAACAAGTAAATGATCAATTACCGTGATTGAAATGTACCACTTTAAATCTGCTTCCTAATTTTATCGACAAAAAAATCAATAAAGAAAGTCACACTTATCAGACTTTTAAATTAAAAGTGATCACCAATGAAGGACATAAAGATTTACTACATGAAGGCATTTTTAAAATAAGGAAGATAATAAATTAAACAGAGGTATAACTGGGAGTATAGTACATGATGCATGACTAATAATAAGTAATGTTGATGGACTTAATTCATACATTTGTGTTTATTTTAAAAGCCATATATTTGTATATGTTTATGTGCCTGAGAAATTGGTTGTATTGCTGAATCTTCATAATTGTTCTGATATTTATAAGCATATTCAAAATATATAAAGCCATATGTTGCTTTGAGATAAAGAGAATATTTAATTCAAACAAATCTAGACCAATTGAAAGTAGATAACATTCAAACTATCAGTTTTTAAGGGTGGCAGCTTTCCCCCTTTGACTTTGAGAAAAATGTGAGGACTTCAAAGCATCCCAGCCATGTGTGACCTGAGCTGTTTTAGGACGGGGCGGGCTCAGAGGTGACAGAGTGACCAAGAAGGTTTAAGACATGAAATAAATGACGACAACAGCAACAATCTCCACATTCCTGTTAGGCCAGGACAGAGCAACTCATATTGAAGTAGCTAGTCTTTGAGAACTAGGTAAATAACTAACTATAAGAAGTAAATAGCAGTTTCATGATGCTAAAATGAGATCAGCCCCAAAGAGGTACAGTATCAGAACTCTGCGTGTGACCATGGGACATGAAAACATGTAGTTCAGCACATTATGTGCCATGACCTAAAGCTACTGTGCATTGGGCTGTTCTGCTACATGGTGTCCAGGCTCAATATCAAAATAGTTTGCTTTCGGAAGCTGAGACCTCCCCGAGTAATTTCAATACATTTGTGATGGAGCGCCTGCAGTCTCTGCTGATTTGAGTGTAGCTGAAAGAGACGTGACACTGGAGCTGAGGACAAGTATGGTCAGAGTTAATGAAGAAAGTTGGGAGACTACAGTGCAGCATCGGTGTCTTTTTACATTCAGCTACAGTTACAACCATTGTCCACAAAGCCCTACGGACACCACTGACAAAATACACACACACCTAATGAACTCTTCAATCAAATATGAGCCTAACCAGGGAACACAACACCCCTGAGGTACTGAGAGAAGTATAAACGGCAGTCCTACTCAGTCAAGATGACGTCCAAATATAAACCCTGGAATATTAATGAAGAAAACGTATTACTCTCCAGTATAATGGCTTGGTCTGAATGCGGAGCTATGCATGGCCTCTCTCCCTGGCACAAAGCAGCTCACATCGCCACCAGCCTGTGACATCACTTGCTTCCGGCCCGCGCATCCTTGTTTACCTATCATGCACACAAAATGCCCCTTGACCCCCTAACAATCCCGCTCCCCCCTCCAGCAACCAGGAAGTGCCAGGGAGTCGGAGAACAAGGGGCCATAAAAGACAGTGAACCACTTCTTTCCTTGCTTGTGCATGTAAACAAGTCAATCACTGGTTTCCGGGCTGAGAGCGAGAACAGAAATCCATTCAACATGAGCTCAGAGCATTGTGACAAGTTGTGACGCAGCCAAGCCAAAATGACCATGTGGTTTGTGCATCAACTGGAAGAAACAAACCAGGGTGCAAAGTTTTCTGACGACCGGAGACTGTTTAGAGCAAACCGATCTAATAAACAATGACATGGGTCATCTCTTCATTGCAATTCCTGGTCTCACCCTCTTTTGTGTTGATGCTGGTAAACCCAGTTGTCATCGTCATCGTCATCCTCGTCTCTGACTGCAGCATGAAGGCGAGTGTGCGAGTACGGTTGACGGTGGTGGACAGCGTGGAGGTTGTTTTGGCTGTGGAAGATGCGTCTGCTCTGGCGGGACAGTGTGGACACGCTCAGCCAGCTGAGAGCCCGGGACAGGCCCGCTGGTTTCTCCTTGCGAAAGGACGAAGACCTCCTTTCCCCTCTCATCCTCTTTCAGGGACAGGAAATCTAACACGGCCCGATGTTTGTCTTACCTGGACAAATAATCCTCAGGTGTAGGTCTTTTGCTTGCTTTGTAGATATTCACTAAGTCCAGATCCAGAGATTCCAAACATTTCTGAACACAGCATCCAGGTCTGCACATGTGCAAAAATGCTTCAAACTATTCAGACTCCATGTTAAGCTGAATATTAATTCCAGGTTCAGTTATAACCCAGTTTTTCTTCACTTTGGTCGCACAGTTCCACATCATGACTCCGGACAGCCTTAACTTCCAGCGTCTTTCTCCTTCAATTAATCTCTGTGTCACAAGCAGAGAGCCAGACCTAAATCATCTGTTTTCCTCTCTTTTCTTCCTTTGTGTTTAAAGACTCTGGGCGTGATTCCCAAACCCAAAAGGGGTAATTAGGCAATCCAGCAATCTGGAAAATCACCGCCCCTCAGCGGCACACACTCAGATACACACACGTGTATGTGCACACTCACAGTTGGCTGTAATTCCTTGGTGGTGCATGACAGGGTGGAGAGAGATTTTCAAATGACTTTCACAGAAATTCGGCAGTTGTTGTTTACAACCATGAGTGCCCTTGAGTGTTGTTATCTCCAGTTGGTAGCAAACACACCAGCTGACTTGTATCATCTCAGCGCCATGCTAGACCAAGAGGTGACGAGGTGTCGGCAGCCCTGGGTCTATTCCCAGCGTGATAAAGTTACATGACCACTCACACATGAAGTCCTCCCGCCACAAGTTCCAAATATGGATCCTCTATAATGTATGCAAGAGGTGGATATGCCAAAGTGCAGAGATGACACTGCCTCTCAGGGTTTTCCAAAATGATCCAACTTCTTGTCAACTGTTTCTTCTCCTTCCTCTACCTTCTGCTCTATGTGGAAAAAAGTATGGCTGATGTTTTGAAAATAGTCCAGGTGTTGACAGCCGTCTGGATCTGAATGAGCACAAGTGACAAAGCAAGGGTAAGGAAGGAAGGAAGTCCACACACGGCGTGACGCACACACCAGCTGATAAGAAGCATGTGCCTGTGAGGATTCCCTGCACTTGGTCAGTGTGTGGCTGCCGGCTACGAGGGTTGACTGTGCGTGTTGTCACTGTAGGGTTAGGTTTACGCCCAACCCTAGGAGCCACGGTGCTGAAATACGAGTCAGCCCATCCCTTCCTTTTTCCCTGCCTCCCGGTTTCTCTCAGTTTTCTGCGATCACTGATCTCTGCCCCTCCCATACACTTGTTTACCACTCTTCCCTCCCTCCTTCCAACACCTTTCCCCCCCCCCATCATATCCTTTTGTTTACTTTCCTCTCAACCTAGTCCCTCAGGTGCTCCTGGGACAAAGACACAGTGTTTAATCCCTCTCGGGTATTGCTAGTATTAAGTTTCAACTGAAATACATTTTTACTGCCAGTTTTAAGTAGATACATGACAAGAACATATACAGAGGAACAACCTCATTTGAAGACGGTTTCAGGACGTGCTTGAAACATTACAGTGGCTCACATTCTGCCTGAGGTGGTAAAAGCAACTGGTTAAACAACACATTTAGAGCACCTAAAGACGTCAACAAACATGGCTTGACGAAGGGGTGACGAAAACACCCACCGAAACATTGAAAGATTGCACTGAAGTGGTTCTGGTTTTTCATTTGCATTCTTTTCTTTTGTTAAACATAAAACAGAACACGTATTTAGCTGCCCAACATATAGTTTAGTAGGCTGAAATAGGACGCAGAGGCCCTCGAGGACAAAAAGACTTTATGAGGCACTTCAAGTGTGCTGGGGAGGTGGAGCTTTCCACTTTCCCACCCAAGTGTAACCACAGAGGGTGTGTGACCACCAAGGTGTGACAATAAACCACCGCTGTGTGTGCGCACAGGGTCGGCTCTAGAACAAATCGAATGGGGGGAAATCATTTACCAAAGGGGGGCACACACTGCCGTCAACAACCAACACACAAACACCAACGCAACTTCAATTTAAAAAAACATGCTGTAAAGTCTATTGTCTTTCGCACACATTGCAGGAGTGTAGTGCTATTTTATAGTGCACCTATGACTTGTGCATACATGCACGGTTGTGGCACGACCATCAAAACAGAAACATATGGACATAGGCCACCATATAAAAGTGTGCAAATGTATTTAGTATCCTATCCATGTGAACATGTTTTAGGTGGGGGTGGACCTAACCTCCTCTAGGAGGGTCTGGGGGCATGCTCCCCCGGGAAGTTAAATGCATCAATCTGGTGCACTTTGAGAGCTAAATGAAGAGATCTATGGATAGCCTACATCTCTCAGCATCCATATGAAACAGAACTGTAAACAGATTTAATTTTTCTTTATGGATATTTTACTAATCACTCCCCTTTTAAACTGTATTCTTGTGTTACTGTCCTATAGTATTTCATACCCGTTTTTCATTTATTCTCTTATTTTTTTTAATAACTATAGTATAGGCTAATGATCATATAAATGTGTTCCTCGCAAATACTTGTTTACATAAATGGTGACCAAACCGTTTGAGACCCACTGAGATAACTTACACTAAAGTGAACTATCTAAACACTGAGAGAGTCCTTACCTCACTGAGCTGAGGTTATACGATCCTCTCAGTCTGACAGGAGAGGACTCTCCTCCACCTTGGTGTAGAAACAGCTCTTTTATATCCGTTAGCATAGCTAGCTAACCAGATGCTAACAACAACAGTCTACGTTACCGCTCGCGCACTCACAAAATGCGCTCGTGCCACACACACACAAAGCCGAGCTTGAATGAAACACAGAGACCCAGAAGTAGGCTACTTGTACTGTATATCATATTATTTTCGATGTCTTTACTGTATAATCAGTGTAACAGATGAACAGATCGCCAACGGCTTTCATCTAAACACACAGCCACGTAATGATAACAAAACAAAAGTCGGGGGTCATTGGTCAAGCAACACACCAATCAGAGAGCAGCAGTGAGCACACCTCAGGCTGTGTTTTATATTTGTATTCTTTATTTCTGATGTATTTCACACAAAAAACCTTTAGTGGAAACGTTTTCACTTATATGATTTTTTTTTTTTTTAAACGGCAAAGTGGCAAGGCTTGCCCACCCTGCGTTGGGGGGACACAGTGACTCATTTGGGGGGGCATGGCCCGCGAATCACCCCTCATGACGCTGACCCTGTGTGCGCACATGTGTGTGTAAGGCAAAAGTATCTCACTCACTCAATAACCCAGAATCATTCCCATTTAATTCCTTGTTTCTGCAACAACAAGGAATTAAAGTTGAAGTTGAATTGAAGTTCCTGTAATTAAAGACAATTACAGGAACTTCACTGATTTAAACCAATAACTTCTTATTTGGATCTCCTTTTTAAGGATATATTACACTGCTGAAAGGTGATCCCAGATTTGTGGCTAGGATGTGGTGTAAACCTAGACTTAACCCCCCCCCCCCCTCGCTCTGACAGGTCCCCAACCTCATTTTCTTTTTCCCTTTAGAGGGGAAATCCACTACATCAGCACTTGCTGTTTACACAAAGGGACAACTTCCTGCTACTGATGTCCCTGCTTGACTTACGAACGTGCAACGAAAACAAGATATGTATTTTAAGACCTGTGTTCGCATTGATGACACTTGAGGCCACAGTCCTTTAATAATTCACATGCAATATTCTACTGTGCAGCTATAAAGGGGCTGTGGAAAGCATGAAATGAAAACAAGTGAACACATCTGCAAAGGGCAAGATGTTAATAGCTTGATGAAAAAAACTATTGAATTCACAAGAACAAAGCCAACATGGAAGCCAAGCTACAAGACATATCGGGCACACAAATAGACAGTCCAGTTTAGTCTATTGATTTCCTCTTTTCAGTAAGAGAATCCCTTTTAGTACCATCACCCCCGAAGGGAATTGGAGAGTCCCAGGTCATCATAAGAGGTCAGCATCCTGCTTCAACCCCCACCTCACTTCCTTTTCATAAATCTCCTTGTTTTCATTCCCTTAAAGCTGCACACAAAGAAAAAGACAGCAGTGGCAACAATCAATATGTTCAAACTGATATCTGTCGTGGTAAAGTGGACATCCAACAGCTTTAGATTGGCTGCTTCTGGTCGGAAGAGAATTGAAAGATTACTCTTTGAAAGATTTCACCTGACAGCTTAGCCTATTTATATTGCCTAATTATGATGAGAAAAAAATATTTGGTCTTTGAGGGAACAATCAGTTATTTTTTGACCGTAGGAATTGATTTTATGGTTGTGAATTTTGTTTTGTTTACTATATTCTTTTCAGCCCCTTACCCGGTTGAGAATATAGAATTCTAGGATACATTATAGAGTACTATGGTATATATAAAAGTACAGTATGTCGGCTGATAAACTGCATTACTGGTCATTTTCTTTCCTCGTGTTGGAATTAAATTCTAAATTGCTTTACTCTAAGTTAACAGTCATTTCATAAGCACATTTCAGCACCAGACACTGTAGGACCCAGGCAATATGTACAATCAAGCAGGTGGGTATATAACAGAAAACACATCAACCTATGATTTTATCATTAGAATATGTGGCAGTGAATTTCAGTGGAACAATGCAGACCGTAAACAAGCTGAAAACAGACTTTACAGGTCACAAAGTCAGTTTGCGACATTCCTCTCACACACGATAAGAGAGAGAGACAAAGTAAACATAAAACCAGACAGTTCCAGATTAAATGTAAGCTCCTGTCGTAATTAAAGCTAAATTACATGAAATCACAAACAATTAAAAGTTACAGTGAGTAAAAAGTAACAAGTAGAAACTCACAAAGTGGATACTGTGAATGAGACGAACCACAGGTAAAACCTCTGACACTGAAAAAAAAGAAATCCTGTAATTTTACTCCAAATAAAAGGAGAACTTTCTGAGCCAACCAAATGTTATCTCCTGCTAAAACTAAAGGTATATATTTCACCTTGGAGCTAACACACATACATAAACACACTCGACACACTGTCACCTATTGCGTGACTCAGACAGGAGATAGGGACATGAGATCTGGTTGCCAAGTAACCCAATCAGACATCAGGGGCCTGCACCGCTTGACATCGATACACACTGACCAGACACAAAGGGTACAAATAGTGGATAAGTAAGTCTACCTGGATGTAACACATAGCCAACGCACAGAAGCAGCAGTCAGTGCATCCACGTGTCCACAACTGTCTTTTTTCAGGGGCCAGAAAAAAAGATATAAACCTTGGCTGAGGGTGTCTGCCAAATTCTAAATCCCAGTAAGTACAGTTTCACAGAGTGTGTCTCTCAGCGGTGACACATTCACAGAGCCAGTTAAACACAGGGGTTCATATTCTCCACAGCGGAAGGCTTTTATTACCAGACAGCAACCTGCGTTTACTGTGACCGTTATAAGGGAGTTTAAGATCGGGTCTACGTGTGGGTGTTTCGGACAATGGCCAGTTTTTGGACACAAATATCAGCTTGTTTTTTTGAAAACAAAACTAGTTTCCCCATTTTACTTCAAATCGATATGAAAGAAATGATGTTATGTTGTGTATAGGTTCAGATATAGTTCAATGGACACAGGACACTACAGTGAAGGATTTTCAATCGCATCTAAAAACGTGTACACCTCCAGGGAAGTAATGTAAGTCAAGAAAAGTATGCTTTGCGGTGTGTGTGTGTGTGTGTGTGTGTGTGTGTGTGTGTGTGTGTGTGTGTGTGTGTGTGTGTGTGTGTGTGTGTGTGTGTGGTTCTATATTAGTGCCTGCAGGAGTTGATGGCATTTTTTTGGACAGGTGAGGAGGGCCTCTTATTCTTCACACACACACACACACACACACACACACACACACACACACACACACACACACACACACACACACACACACACACACACACACACACACACACACACACACACACACACACACACACACACACACACACACACACACACACACACACACACACACACACACACACACACACACACACACACACACACACACACACACACACTGTATGTATATATGTATAATGTGTGTACTTATCCAATGTATTTTCTATAGTTACTTTCCATACAGATGAGTCTGCTGTAACTGTATCATATAATGTGAAGGATAGTATTGTTTACTGTAAATGGAGGCGAGGCCTGCTGGAAAAAATGGAAAAAACTACGGAATGACTGATAGTTTTGCCCTGATGAAAACACTTGCACAGACATTGATTGGCTGAAGTGTCAAATCTTTAAAGGGCTTTCCTGAGCTGGTGCACTGCATCCTATTCTTATCTTCACACTAAAGTAAAGACAGCATTATCTGTGTGACCTTTAAGGCTACACACTCTGAACCCTGACCTCTCTTTGAGTGGGAGCTTAGCCTTCACCTCCACTGGCAGCATCATTTATCATGCTCCTTATCTTATCCCTTTTGTTTTGCTATTCCATAATACAGAACTGTATGTAATGTATTGTTACCCATCCTTGCTTACAATATATTATATCAGCTCATTTAGTTGATTCAAATCCAAGTTATGTTAGTGAGAGCAAAATGTTGTTGTTAACTCTATTTTCTACACGTTTCCATAAAAACAGCTTTTAAGAAGCTGGAACCTCACATTTTATTTGAAGACGCCCTACAGTTGTCCTTCACTGTCAGTCCCTCTGCAGTCACATGCTTTAATAGGATTCATAAAGAAATTAAGAGCTGAGCAGTTAACCGAGAGGTATTTTAAATTGTGTTTCTCGACCTTGAGTGCATGTATTAAAGAGTTTAGGCCTCTTCAGACTCCCATGAGGCTTTGCAAAAAGGTGATGCATCATTCACACTGACAGTTATTCCCAAGAGACTCTAATTTCCGTGTGTGTTTATGTGGTATATCGCAGAAACTGCATGATTTGTGTGTGTGGGATACGATTAATGTAAAGCACTTGCATGTGTTGTGTGGTGTGTGGCCTCAAAGAGCAATGTTAACCACAAGTAACAATTTGCATACACTGCGGTGTGAATAAGTGTGTGTGTGGTACAACTCACTCAGTTAGCCATCTGAGCCCCAATAAGGTCACAAGAGTCCATTGAGTAACCGGTGGCATGATGCACTTAAGCTGCCACTAAGAATGATGGGAGGTTTTAGGGGAAGCGCGAGGTCGACCTTAATCATTATTGCTGGGAGTATGTATGCATGTATGATACACTTCAAAACAAAAGAAAGACTTTCCCTATTATAACAGTAATCCAGGTGTCGCAAAGTGCTTTACAACCAACGCCTACATGCCAAGTAGAAGACAAAACAACGGACCTGAAATGCAGATACAAAGCTAAAACAACAAAAAAGACACAAAAAGCTAAACAAAAGCAGGTCTTAAACAAATGTGTCCTTAGCTACTTTTTAAAAGGGTTCACGGTATGAAAACTCGATCAAACAACAGTGTAAGGAGGAAGGAGATGACGGAGAAATAAAGTGGCTAATCCACCTGATAATGAATAAGGAGGATAAGGGAAAAGTGACACACACCAAAATGTCCCCACATCAGGTTAGCTGCCTAGCAACTTCAGACCTCCAGGGCAGGACCGGTATCCCAGCAACAGCCTTCTAATGCTGGTTATATGTTGTTGTTATTCCTAATCTTTACTTTCCTTTGTTGCATTTTTATAAAATATTCCAGCCCAGTTCTTACACATGAGGCCACAAAAAAGATACATACATTAATACTGATTTGTTTATGTGCTTTTGGACTAGTTAAATCCAAATGTAAGCTTAGTGGTTTAACACACTTTTCAAAGCTTGCCTCGTTGAAGTGACCACAAGGGGGCAGCATCAGACTGAAATTCCGCTCAGAAGTCTTTTCGTAATTCTATTGGTCACTGAAAAGTGTAATTATGTTTCTGTGTGTGCTTCTGTATACATGGCTTACACTTAACCATCAGGCAACACACCATTTCATTACCTGCAGGGATTCAAGTGTTTTTGCTTTGGTGCAACGATAACAATCTTTAGATAAATTACACTGCTATTTCAAACACTCAAGGCCTATATTTGGCCTTTCTGGAACAACCCTTCCGAGGACAGACACACAGAAACACAAACACACACACACAGAAACATAAACACACACACAAGGTCGGTCCTGTGTGGAGTTGTAAGACAGCAACTAATCCTGTCCAAACCCCTGGAGTCAACTCTTGTCAATTCACTCTGGTTTGAAGACAAATCCCCTCATTCCTCTGGCCACGTGCCCCTTTATTCCAACATGTATTATTCAAGCAGAATGCACTCTGTGTGTGTATGTGTGTGTTTCAGTGTGTTTGTGTGTGTGACTTCCATCCTCCTCTCCTGAAGCTGTCGGCTTAGCTAGGTGCACCATTCTGGGACCCCCCTCTTGCAATGTATGCAATTAAGAGTGTGTGTGTGTGTGTGTGTGTGTGTGTGTGTGTGTGTGTGTGTGTGTGTGTGTGTGTGTGTGTGCGCGTGTGTGTGTGTGTGTGTGTGTGTGTGTGTGTGTGTGTGTGTGTGTGTGTGTGTGTGTGTGTGTGTGTGTGTGTGTGTGTGTGTGTGTGCCTGTGTGTACCTAAGAGTCATGAGTTTATGCAGAGACACAAAGCAAAAAATTCAAGCGGGTATTGACCTCTGACTTCTAACCCCTGACCCCGCGGCAACAGCTGACTTCGAGCTTAAGTGCGGCTTTAAGTTGGACAAAAGTGTGTTTTTCAACATTCTTGCGCCACGCTAGAGAATGCTGGGTGTAATTCCTACACATACTTATTTAACAAATGCACCATCTTCAACATAAAAGAACAGACTCCATGTGAGTTAGAGCCACATCTGTTGAACAGCCGAGTCCAGCAGAGAGGCCTGCAGTGTGCACGTCTTCCAGTATGTGTATGATCATATGGGTAGCGTGCTTCATGTGTTCATGCTACAGATTTACGAGGTGAGAGGCCTCGTCTCTGTTAGTCAGTATGGCTGAGAAGGAAGGAGGAGGAAGAGAGAGCAATGAGGTTATGCCACAGCATGAGAAGAACAAAAGCTTGACGAAGGAGCGGCACTATAGCTCACAAGACAAATGAACTCAGGTAATCTGAGCAGCAGGGCATTCACACACACAAACAGTGACACACACACACACACACACACACACACACACACACACACACACACACACACACACACACACACACACACACACACACACACACACACACACACACACACCACACACACACACACACACACACACACACACACACACACACACACACACACACACACACACACACACACACACACACACACACACACACACACACACACACACACACACACACACACGCCCAACAGGCCTGCGTCCAGTGGTTAAAGAGGAGAAAGGGTGCGGTCGAATGTGCATTCCTGATCAGTGTTGCCTGAGTGCAGGAGTGTTTCCAGCAGACCTGAGGCCAGATGTGGATTGAATATGCATTGGAGTTTTCCCGCAGACTATGGTATTTATAAAATCATATACAGAAAGGGAAAACTCAAAGTACACGAATAGGACTGCGGTTGACGTATATTTAAGGTTACATATCCACTTGAATGCAAACATTTCTTTAAATACTCTCAATACTGCACGAGTATGAAGCCTCTTATGATACGAGTTAAGTGTTTTACCCTGAGTGAACCAACAAACCTGCGTATCGCCATGTAAATAAAACACTGTGTACAGATAAAGAGCATCCTCTCAGCGACTCAAAATCTAAAAATGAGTCAGCGTGGGTTATCAACAGTTTAAATGTTGAGTGTTGTGATTGATTATGAGCAGTGAGAGTCTAGCAGCGCAATGTTCAAAAGGTGTTCCCTTAGTGTATTTATACACTGGCCGGCAGCATGTTTGTCATTGCAACAATGTTTTAAACTGTGTCATGTCATTCTGACATGTTGCTGAACCTGTTTTTAAATCCCACAGGTAGGACTGTGCCGTTGGAGAGAGTGTGGGAGTGTGTTCTTTCTACCGGTGACAAGTTTGTTCTATAGTTTGACAAGCAGCTGTTTCCTCGGAAAGCATAATGTCAGTGTTATCTAACATGCTCACACAAGAATACACACTCTGTAAACAAGCAGCTGATGTGGACATACAGGTCTCACATATTAACACACACACACACACACACACACACACACACACACACACACACACACACACACACACACACACACACACACACACACACACACACACACACACACACACACACACACACACACACACACACACACACACACACACACACACACACACACACACACACACACACACACACACACACACACACACACCATAAACTCTACTTTCAGATGTCTATCAAAAGACTCGGAGGTGTCTGTCTTCCTGCACACATGATGGCATCTCTGCCTGTGCGCATTAACATGGAACTCCAACTGGATTCTGTGTCACATGCGTGCAGCGTTGTGAAAACAGCCAGCTTCATGCTGACAAAACACACGTGTGTCTATTCAACAGCGACCTCCCACCGTGATATTCCAGAAGAGTCTGCGCTGAAGACAATTTCTCAACAGCTCCTCAGCTGTCACTGCTCTTTGTGAGACCTGCTGCCCTAACATTCAGTGTTTAAAGTGCACGGGTCACATTAGTATGTATATACATTATGGATGCATGCTTAGGGACTGCTTATATTACAGATTTAGTATATATTTCATCGTATGATTTATGTATTCCACATGTATTTAATCGCTTTATCACTGCCAGGACTGATATTGTTTTTTGAAAGAGGACAGTGTCATTAGTCAGTGGTTATTAGCAAGACTATTAATTAAGCACATATAGCAAGTTTGCTATGGTTAGAAGTACATTTTATACAAACAATTACAGGACTTCTGTAGTACAGCCCTGGGTGTTAGGGCATATGTCATGATAGGCTTAAGTGTGCATTTTTATGCGTGCTGTATTTATTCAAAATAATTCAAACAAATAACTCCCTCCAGGCCAGGTTTTTAAATAGTTTCAGATTCATTTCTAACACAGATCGAGCTCTACTTCTGGGGCAGAGACCTGCAGAATCTAAAGGGAGAGGACGGGTCACTCCGGTCACTCAGACAAAGTTCATCTAATGTGCTGACAGCCAATCTGGCAACCCACCAGGAGTCCAATCTGGCAACCCACCAGGAGTCCAATCTGGCAACACGCCAACCAAAACCCCACTGGGGCCTTTTCTACAGGTGCTAGTTCTTTCTGCATGTGAGGCAGAAACATAGTGACAAAAGCATAGAAAAACAATTCATTGAATGAGTGGTCACCGTGATGTAAAAAAAGAGTGAGAGAAAGGGTGTTTTTTCAGCATTTGCCGGCTTACAGCCTGCTACGAGGTGTGAGTATTACACCCCATGTGTTTACATGTAAAAAGCCTTTTAACAGGAACACAAGCGAGAGGAAAACTCTAATAAAAACCAGGATGTGTGAAATAACAGTAGCAGCAGCTGCGCAGAACAGCCAGTGTGTGTGTGTGTGTGTGTGTGTGTGTGTGTGTGTGTGTGTGTGTGTGTGTGTGTGTGTGTGTGTGTGTGTGTGTGTGTGTGTGTGTGTGTGTGTGTGTGTGTGTGTGTGTGTGTGTGTGTGTGTGTGTGTGTGTGTGTGTGTGTGTGGCCCTCACCCATCATGTATGTGTGTGAGAGTGGGCTCTAACAGAAACTGTCTAATAAACACAGCGCTAAAAGCAGGACGTATTAAAAGAAGAAGAGGGCAACATCAACATAGAAGTAGAAAGTGTTGAAGTGCAGAAGTCAGAAAGAAAGGGTGAGGCAAATGGACAAACTGAAAGGGAGAGAGGGAGAAAGTGTTAGAGACACAAAAAGACAGCGGGAGTGGGAGACAGAGTAAATTATGCTGATTGAGCAGACGGCAGGCCGACCGTTACTCGGACAATAGAGGCTGACTTTGGGGCTGGCATTTTGCCCTCTACAGCTGTGAGCTGTCACACACACACACACCGACACACACCATGCTAAAATGTTTGTTATTCCGCGTTCATCCCTCTTATCCTGGCTGATGGCGGTGCTTAAACCCAGTACAAGCCTCCTTTAAATGCTGGACTGAGACCAGCTTTAATTCACACACACACACAGATTCTTGTCTGCAACCTCTTCCCGCCCCGCTGGCTGGCTTTCCCTCATCCTGATCCAAGAAAAGCTCCCAGAGCAAGTCATGCCGTTAGAGAGGGACTTAAGGGCAGAATCCAGATCAGCAGCTGCCGGCCAGACCAGCTGGCAGCTCCGTCTTCCAGCCGTCACACACCAAGGTTTCAAGGCACATTACGGACAAACCATGGATGTAATGGGGAGTACAGACACACACACACACACACACACACACACACACACACACACACACACACACACACACACACACTAGAACAACTCAAAATAGAGCGTCTGAGTGGAACACACCCACACAGAGTAATATAAACAAAGGGGGAGTTCATGTTTGTTACGCTGTGATTAACTATATAACGTGACAAGACTGTCCAAACACAACTGTATCCAAACACACACACACACCAATTAGAAATAGAGTTCCTCCCACAAGCTGTCAAAAGTTTGAAAGTGGGGTCTGTCCACTTCTCTCCCTCCTTCCTTCTCTCCATCCCTCCATCCCGTTGTCTCATCACTCTTCATCTTTAATCATCTCTCCTTAACTAGCCTTTCTTTGTTTGTCCATCTCAAATCCCACCGTTTCAACATTTCTTTCCCTCTTTCTGAACCCCGTCCTGTAATCGTCCCGTCTCTTTTTCTCAAACACAGCCTGTCTTTGTGTTTCTGAGTTCAGGGGGCTGGAACACAAACTCGCAGCCCACCTCGGACTCAGAGCCAAAGGCCACCGGTCGCGGCCACCCACCGGCGAAGCACCAACACAGTAGGGAGTTTCCCACTGTGTGTATATGTGAGTGTGTGTGTGTGTAGCTGGTCTTCATGCCTGTCCGTCTGCATGCATGCTGTCTGGGAGGCCGCTCACAGGTATGTGTGTTTACTGTACATCTGTGTGCAGGCGTCCAAGGGTCTGGGTGTGCATTTCTGGGTGTGCATTTTCTGTAAATGTGCTTGTCTTTGCATGCATGTGCTTGTAGCAGCATGTTTGTCCATCTGTGCACACAGGCAGGCTAAATCCAGTCAAGTGACCACCACCTCCTTCAGCAGGGAGACAACACAGACCACCGGATCTACGCTGATCTGTGAGCCCACCCTCCAGGGCTCCAACAGTACACCTTACACACATCATAACAGAACACAATGTATTCAGTTCCTAGCTAAAGAAGAATGTTGTATTTCCGAGAAAAATGAAATGAAATCATGAAATGTAGCCCCATACATAACAGGTATTGTGTATTTTTCATTGTATCTCATGTTCCACTAGCACCTCCTCCTCCTGCGGGGCCTTGGACTGTGTTCAAATCGGCTTACGTTTCGTACTCGGGAAGAAAACCCTTCATTAGAGCTGGACTCTGGAACCTTTGCACTGAAACCTGTTTTAAAATGACTCTTTATCAGGCTGTTTTCTCACTAGTATTTTAACATATGGAGCTTGTGGTGAAGTTAATAAGCTGACTATCCAATAAAACAATATAACATTTGTTTGGCAAAGCGGTTTTTTTGATCATTTTTCATGCTTTTTATTTTTGGATGCTGGACCATAAAGATTTAGAATGTTGTCATCATTAAGCTTTGAGAAAAAGTCAAGGGGAAGGTTAACTGGTCCTCATGGGAAGATGGTGGTCCTTTAAGGATGTAGGACTGGGCTATATGAATAAAAGCCAGTATCAAGATACATAACAGTGTGAAATCTACACACTGAATATCATAAGAGAGTAAATGTTTTGAAAGAAAGAAATATAACTGTCTAAACAGGTACAAACGGAACAGAAAATGCTTTACGGATTAAGAATGATAGAAATGTCTTGTTCTCTAATCTCATGAAACCACCCAGAAGTTACAGTTGAGCCTCTGAGAGCCAGGGAAACCCCTTCAGAGAAAAGTCCTGGCCGCATGTGACACAGTGGTGACTGCCAACAACTATTTCGAGGGGAGAACATGAACCATGAGTCTGACGCATGGTCTGATGTTAGAACACTGCATAGGAACCAAAATCCCTCATACCGTAGCTGCTGGTAAGAAGAGCTAATGCAGAAGGTAGTATTGTCATGGGAAATTGTGTATGTTTTCCTCCATTAGTGGAGTGAGTCAACAGATGTTATGACAGCTTCAGTACAGTACCCTCTACAGTCTCCAGAATCTTAATAGTAGATCATAATATGAACAATATCTCACAAAGCTAAGTGTTGAGTTCAGTCAGGTGTAAATATAGTTATCTGTGGGTGCTGTGTGTCACAGTGTTTCTACTAAAGGTAATCTCTGCACCTCCCACTTGTCTAGACAACACCGTCAGACCATCATTAAAGCACCCGGACAGAGCTGCACATTTCCACAGATTAAAGACTGTTGCCTCACAACGGGATCTATTTATATCAAATAATTGCATGGTTTAATAACTTTTTTTCTCACCTTTTGATAACCTTAATCTGAGTCAGTCTGGAGGAGTTTAGAGGCAAAGGAAACAGCTTTATCATGAGGAAGTCCTATAGACACACACTTTGCAGCCAAACTATTAGGTTGTATGTCTTTACTGGTTTAAGGTGGGCAGGGCTTCATTTGAAAGTGGTGACGTTTCCTTGTGCCAATCAGGATTAGGCATTATTTGAAATCCAAAACTGACGACAGCTGGGCGGTTGTTTGTTAGATTTGGTCTGATCAGGTTTTGATTGACTGCGTCCTGGCAACATGAGCACAGATCTCATGGAAAAACGAGTAACATTTTCTTTTACAATCATTGATTTATACTTAATTGGTGCTACTAGATGTGTTGGTTTCTACTCAGAGTTGTGGTGATTACTAAGAAAGGAAGGAAAAGAGAGACAGCAGAGAGTTCATCTGCTACTCGCCCCAAAGGCTCACATAATGAGTTGAGAATATGAGAGTTAATAACCTGTAGAAACACAGATGAGACTGGATGTGGCCTACAGCACTACAATAGTACACACTCTTGATTAACACACACACACACACACACACACACACACACACACACACACACACACACACACACACACACACACACACACACACACACACACACACACACACACACACACACACACACACACACACACACACACACACACACACACACACACACACACACACACACACACACACACACACACACACACACACACACACACACACACACACACACACACACACACACACACACACACACACACTTAACCTCATTGCAAACGACTAAAGCCCAGGAGAGCCGGTATAACACACATGCACATCTGCACACACAGAAATACAACATATAAATCCAATATTGCGACTTCTTCGCTTGCATTTTACATTGACATAAATACAGTAAATGTTTTAGTTGTTGAATCAGGGTTTGTGATGTCATAGCGACCTTCGCCGTTGACCTTCTCGATGCCTTCATCAGAATGGGAAGGACGTGTATTAAAGAGACCTTTATCCGAACAGTTTGCCAGGAAGCTTCCATAAACTCTAGTCTTTACTGCTTTTTAACTGTTTTTTTCTTTTTCAACATTATTGCTTTTGATTCAAATCTTCCATTCAAACTTAACCGACATGGGTTGAACTATTCTGAACTGCGCTGAACTGAGCTATGGGGCTTGAAACACATCCTCGCCGGTCAATTGAAAACAAATGAGTCGTAGTCCATTTTAAACTCATGAATACAATTCCTGCTTTCCATTTCTAAAGGCAATCGTTTTTACAGTTATAAAGACATTTGCAAAGCCTTTTTCCCATGCTCAATGTGACACCTTTTATGATAAACATTTCTGAGTAACCCCCTTCATATGACATTTTAACATCGTGCACTGTGTGCGTGGTTGCTGCAAATAGGTCAAACAAAAAATGGCTGCCTTTCCCAATAAAAACATGGTGTGGCCTCACACAGGATTAATACTCTCAACAGCTTTTCCGACCTTTTGTGCACTTCCCAATCCTTAACAAACCTAGAATTGAGCTTCCACTTCCTTTACAGAATATTTTCCTGCTAAAATAATAAAAAAGGCTCATAAATCTTGGTATCGAAGTGGCTGGTTGGACCGGTCGGACAGGTCAGCTGTGGCTACGGGCTGCTGGCTGAGAGAAAGAGGACCAGTGTGAAGAGAAGTGATACGGGTCAGGAGGGTGTGAGATCAGGTCAGCGCACTACAGTGAGAAATCACTTTATGGCTGTTATGAAGCAACTGGAGTCTCTGTGGGTGGTTACCAAAAGGCGCTCCGAGTGTGTACGACTGTGGATTCATGTGTGTGTGAGAGTTATACAAAGACAGAGGGAGGGAAACAGAACGGCGCCTGTGGGCTCTGCATGGTGGAGCTTTGACAAAAACACTGAGGGTATGATCTCATTCCCTTTCTGTTCCCACAGCAACAGGTCAACCCTTAGGGCCATTTACAGTACCTGAGAAACACGCTTTTACACCATATCCACCTACTCCAAACAAACGACACCATTTTAACACAATCCCGAGAGACACATCTTCCAGCTAAACCAGATATCTCTATCAGAAACGCTCAGAGAATTAGTCACAGCAGCTTTCTTAAGAGTCAATCGGAAGTTTAAAAATATATAGGTGGTGATAAAAAAAAACTGGTTTGGTGACTAGTAGTATCACATAACTTCTGGATCTTGAGAGAAAACTGTGATGAGTTGTTCATCAGTATCAAATAAAAACACTTACCTGTTGAAGTGTGAAGGAAGAGTCACAGAGGGGTCAGAAGAGGTCAAGGAGGCCCCCGGGGGAAAAAAACATGTGGAGAAAAAAGAAAAGTACATTAGTTTCATTTGGCAGCCACTCTTGTCTAATACATTTATTAGATTTACGAGCTGCAATCAAACCTAAAGGAACTTTGCCACATTAATCATAATCCATTGTCGCAGAGAACCAGTTATTTTGATACCAACATATTTTAACCTCCATCATGAATTAGCCTATGTAAAGATAATGTGTTTGGGCATGGGTGTGTCTCTGTTTGTCAGCTACTCTCAGAACGGGAACCATCAGCCTAATACATGTTTTGCCTGTATGCTCATTAATTGGCTGTTTGAATTATAATTGACGGCTTTTTTGTGGCTAAAGAATTAACATTCATAGAAAAGTTTGGTCTTTTTTACCCCTTAATATCCCCTGTTTTATTATTATCACCACCATGTTACATGACATTACATGTCACTTGTTAGACGCTTTTATCCAAAGCGACTTACATACTTAATACTGTGGACAATCCCCACAGGAGCAATTTGGGGTGAAGTGTCTTGCCCAGGGACACAACGACATGCTGACTGCAGTGGGGTTTGAACCTGTGACCCCCTGATCCCAACACCTGCGCAGGACTCACTGTGCCAAACGCTGCGAGCCGTCATGTTCACTTTAAGGTAGCCGGGGGGTAAATAAAGTGAGATTCAATTCTTATTTGCTTTGGAGGAGAGAGGAGATGAGAGGACACACCTGGCTGGAATTGATCTTCACTCTAATGCACTTGTGTAGTTATTTTGTTATTTTCTGGCAAAGCTATCCTTTGAAGAGGTAATCACGATCTAAATATGTTGTGGATAGTTTGGTGAACACTGTTAAAGAACCTCAAATTAGTTTTAAATATTTTGTTTTCAGCATGGAAAGCATGAAACAAATCCTTCGAAATGTTACCATCACTTCAAAACAAGTTACAGAACTAGTTCCTAAGAAGTGTTGTGACTTTAGGAAGTCACTGGCCGCAGTAGCAGTTACAGCTCGGTGCTTTGATCCGAAGCCGAGCGGCGATGATAAGAACCACTTTGCATCACTTGTTGTGTAACAATAAGGTCCACTGAGGTGATCCTAATAAGCACAAATATCCCCTGGGGAGTTTAGTTTGTGGGAAGTTCAATGCTGCTATACCTGAAGTTCATGAGACGTCAAAACATTGGGCAGGGCACTTAATCACCCTGTGAGTAATTTATTTGTTCGTTTACTGGCATGGAGACATGACATGACTGGCAGCCACAGTGTGTGTGTGTGTGTGTGTGTGTGTGTGTGTGTGTGTGTGTGTGTGTGTGTGTGTGTGTGTGTGTGTGTGTGTGTGTGTGTGTGTGTGTGTGTGTGTGTGTGTGTGTGTGTGTGTGTGTGTGTGTGTGTGTGTGTGTGTGTGTGTGTGTGTGTGTGTGTGTGTGTGTGTGTGTGTGTGTGTGTGTGTGTGTGTGTGTGTGTGTGTGTGTGTGTGTTCCTGCTTTGTGGTCTTTACAAGTTGCAGTGATTTCTGACACTTGTCAAAAAGCAACGTCGACAAATAACTAAAGTTTTGAGAATTAAGAAAACTAATATTGAAATTGTTACATCTGAACCTGCATCAGGTGAGAATAAAAAAGAAAGAGAAGTATGAGTCATTGCTGAGCAAGATCAATAGGACTGATGTGATGAGGAGGAGGGACAGAGAGAGGATGATGAAGGAAAAGCAGCTTCAGACATAAGATGACTGATACATGGATACATAAAAGTCACACCATTGGACATAACATTCATTAATTGGACTATTTATAAAATGAATAATTTATCAATTAATAGAAAACCAATAAACGTTCACTCCAGTATGAGTGGACAAACTATTTTCTTTTAGCAGTTTTCCCTCACTTTATTCAGTACACGTTTCCGTTGGTAACCAAAGTGATGAAGACTGATTGCTTTTTCGACAGGTTAACAACTGACAAAGTAAAGAGGCAAAGAAGTAAATTGAATAACCTTCCAGTAGTAACAACATATTGGGATTTTTTTTAATTATATCTAGAAATGTAATTTATTATCCCATACTGAATGTCAAACCATTGCAATCTATTACAAAATTGCGCCTTGCACACTCCGGCACAATCTCTCTTTATGTATATAAGGAAGAAAAGGGATAAGGAATTAAATGCAACTCAACTTAATAAGGTGTGTGTGTGGTCTAGCATTACTATACTTGTGGGGACCTAAATCTGTTTACATAGTCACGTGTGGGGACTCGCCTCCCTTATGGGAACAAATTGGAGGTCTAAACATGTCAACAGCCTCCTAAATTAGAGCCTCCAAAACAGCAAGAATTAACACATTTCTGAAAGTGGTTTTTTTTTTGGATGTGCGATATTAAGTAGGCTAATTAACTCAAACACGTCATGTTACAATTCTTTTGCTGCTTGCTACAAAAGGAAAACTCGTGCGGCTCTCATGTCAGGGGTACTTGAGTGAGTGACATGCAGGCTCTGCATGCACAGCAAACCACCAATCACAATCATTCTTGATCAGATCACAGCAGGATAACCGAGCTAGCTCAGCTTGCTGCTCTAATAACTTAAGATCTAGAAGTCCGTGACTAAAATCCTTCATCCGGTTAAATATAGTTAAAAAAAATACCAATTGTATAGCATTAAAGTTCAAGAAAGGATGGTTTGCAGACAAAAGAACACGGTATTTAATTCCTGTATTTTTTCATATCGCAATATATATCGCAGGGGGAAAAAATATCACAATGTCAGTTTTTTTCAATATCGTGCAGCCCTAAAAGATGTTTCTACTTTCTTTGTTGGATTGGATTTCAAAATATAAAAAACTAATTAATAATACAATAAGGTACCACTCCTGTCCAGCCAAAGATTGTAAAGCAACATGCCAACTGGCTGTCTCACAATAATCAATGACATCTGAACTTGTAAAACAATGCAGGCTCTTTTAAGAATGCACACACCTAATAATATAACCAGTTAGACTAGTTTTAATAGTTTAACAATAAAACTATTTATTAGATGGGGAGAAGCCAATGCACCTGTTACCAGACACACTCCATTAACCATCAAATAAAAGCTTAAGACCAACTTCACCTGCAGTGTCCAGTCGCTCTCTCTCTCTCCTTCAGCTTCCATTCATTCTTCTGCTCAAAATGAAACTTAATTCCAAGAGTCCAGGCTCCTCCGTGTCATGCCCACAAACCAACAGCCTGAACAAGGCAAGTCTTCATATCTGCTGAGTATCACATGCGTTGTATCTCTACTTCTCCCACCTCTCTTTTTCCAATTCACACTGTTCACACATTTCTATTTCTGTTTAAACTCCCCTTCTCACCCTCAGCTGCTTCTTTCTTCCGGTGAGATAGTTGTGAACATGTCTGCGTTAAATTTGCCTTCACACATTGCATACACACACGCATAAATGCACACGTTACCTGCGTAAGGGTTGCTCCTTTTCTTCCGGTTCCAAATCATAAATCCTTTTACAGGCATGATGTTATACTGCTACAAACATAGTGCAACGTTTTCCAATTACACACCAGCACAAGTACCATGGCACCCCCAACATCAGTTTAAAGACTACACACTGACACACACACACCCTCACAATCACACTCTGCAACCTCTGCACCGCCTCGCTGCACGCGTGCAGAGCCCATACACACGTTAGCCAATCAAAAACCTGTCACAAAGAAAAGAGGGGTGTGTGAGGAGGGAGTGGTGCATTATAGGGGGGCCCCTAACCAGTAACCTCTCAACCCCAAGGTTGCTACGGTGATGTGGATGCTATCTGCCAGTGCCCAGTGGTTGCCGGGGTGATGCAGCATGGACCGTCAGCTCTACTAACGGGCCCCTTTCAGTTATCAAGTTGGGGGTCACACAGCCAACAACACACTTGTTGCTGCTCAGTCAAGCCTGAAGAAGGCTCAAGCTTTATTTGATGGAAGGTTGTTTGGTGAAGGAGAATGTGGCCTAAATACGGTTTTTATTCGTAAGCATCAAAGTTGCACAAACATTGTACTAATAAAAAAGAAAAATTGTATATAGCCACTTTGATCTCTGAGTTTCATGTCTTTAGGTTTCTTTGGGAACAGCTCTAACAATTCTGTGTTTGGAATCTGTTCCAGTCTAAGCTTGAAACTCTCCATATTTCAAATGCAAACTATAAATGACAACGTGTTTTTTCTCGTGTCTCCACTTCAAAATTCTCAAGCCTCAGCCCTGTTTCTCTTTTTTCTATGTCCTCTTCTCTCCATCCACTAATCTTCAGTCCTCAAGCAAACAAAGAGCTTTTTCCGTCTGATGTGATTATGGAGGGCTTTCACAAACATCAATCACACTTCGAGAGCATACAATGTTCAACTGAAGCCGGCTTAATCAATAACACAGACTACAACTGTGATGTCCTCTTCTGCTTGAGTCTGTATTAAAGTATTTTTTTTTTTTACCAAAGGTGTGTTTAAGCAAGTAAAAAAAAAAAGTAATTATGACTGTGGAAAAACTCTCACCACCAGTGCTTACATTGTTTGCCTTAAATCATAACTTACAAAGCTTCCGGAAACCTTTTGACGACGATCCCTTTCCGCAGCGCCATTCATCACCACTGTTCTACTTTTCCAATCCAGCAGGAAACAGCGGTGAGAGACGTGTCACATCCTGTGGCTGGTGACGCTAAGGGACAATCTGAGGGAGGTGATTGGACGGGACAGCTGTCCGATGAAGGGCATTATTTTCCTTTGAGGTCTCAGTGTATGGTTGAGGGTTTGCAGTGGAGGAAGGATTGGCGACAGGGACAGGAAATGGAACAGGATATAGTTGACAGAGCCATCTCCCACAGGATGCTGGGAAATGCATCTCTGACAAAGGGTTAGTTCATGGTTATGGTGTGAAGTGTGAACAGGGAGAGGAGGTTAACTCAAACACTAAGACAAGGTATCAGTAAGAGAGGATGGAAAATGAGGTGGACTCAAAAGAATAGAAGGCTTTACGTCTCCCTGCAAATTGACATCGGCATGCTTCGTTTGTCTCGTACTTTTCACCCAACTTTTCTGACTAACAAACTTCTTCAACTTGTTTGAATAGAGTTTCATTCAGCACAAAGCCTTTTCTACAGAGTCCTGCTTTACAAAGGTTGTGCACATTCGCATCGGGGGAAACCACAGGACAACTCCCGTCTTTGAAGAGGGATTTACTAGATGGAGTCTTGATATTTCTAGTTCCTTATTGCTCCCACCAGTTCATACATTCATTCATTGTTCAGTCTCGGTTAATCACCATCTCCTGTTTCCTAAACAACCCCATTTTCTAGCTCCATTCATCTTTGAGAGCCTCACACTCCTGTTCTCACATGTTGTCGCAACTTTTCTCTGTCTGCCAGACCGTGAAAGGCAACAATCCGATACGTGCGAAGAATCAGACAGTGATAGCATACACACACATTTACACAACGTGAGGAGTTCCTGATTTTCATTCTCTATGCATTCCCTTTCATCCTTCCTGTCTTCCCTTCCTATGTTTCTTTACATAAACCCTACCTAAACAAACTGTGGTATAAAATACAATGGGGTTGAGACACAAACAGACCTAAAGAATAACATGATATTGAAAAAAGAGGGAGCCAACAGCTTAATGTAAATATACATTGAGTCAAACTGTCGACCACAACAATCTCAAAGCCCTCCAAAAATGCTGAATAGGCCACCTACTGTTAAAGAAGTGTTTTGCGTATGAAAAAGTACACACTTTTGCATTGTCATGCCAAAACACACACATCAACACATTCAGAGGCTGAGCTTCTGTGTTTCAATGGATTTGGTCTGAACTGACACGCAGAAGTGAAAACACTGCCACATGGCTGCCATGCATTTTAACTCTGCCTTCACACTTTCGTGTGTGTGTGTGTGTGTGTGTGTGTGTGTGTGTGTGTGTGTGTGTGTGTGTGTGTGTGGTGTGTGTGTGTGTATGTGTGTGTGTGTGTGTGTGTTTGCGTGTGTGAGTGAGACCAGACCTTTTCTCACACTGCTCAACATTTGATGCCAAATTCCCACTCATTAGCACCATGAGAAAAGTTGACCAAGCTTTCAATCAAACACACATGAACAGAATTAAGGATACAGTGGTGCAAACACAGATCTGCATGGGGAGAGAAACACACACACACACACACACACACACACACACACACACACACACACACACACACACACACACACACACACACACACACACACACACACACACACACACACACACACACACACACACACACACACACACACACACACACACACACACGAAAGTGCTCTCTGGCACCAGATGGAACACAGAATGAAGCAATCAAGATCTTTCATTGAGCTATTAGGGCTGAACGTGTCATGGCGATAACCGCGATATGCTCTTTTTTTTTTTAGGACGTGCGATATTAAATTAACTCAAACACGTCATTTTACAATTATTTTGCTGCTTGCTACAAAAGGAAAACATGCGCGGCTCTCATTTCAGGGGTACTTTGCATGCACAGCAAACCACCAATCACAATCATTCTTGATCAGATCACAGCAGGCCCCGCCCCGCTAGTTTGCAGAACATCAAAACACCGGTAAAAAAATGAGCGAGGGACAGGAGGACAATACCGGCGAGAATGAAGATTTACTTCCAAAAATAAAAGCAACATCTGCCATCTGGAACTATTTTGGATACAAAAAGGTTCTTCTCTTCTTCATTCACAGATGAACCCCCTTATTTGAGGGTAAGCAACATGCATTATCATGACATGTTGGATAATGACTTAAGGTATGATGAGTCAACCAGTTAAGATCCAGACGTCTGCGACTAAAATCCTTCATCCGGTTGAATATAGTTAAAAAAAACGCAATATATATCGCAGGGGGAAAAAATATCGCAATGTCAGTTTTTTTTCAATATCGTGCAGCCCTAGCATGTATCCCATGATTCCTGAGTCCAAGTCAAACAAAGGGGTTGGATGTAGGAGTGAACTGATAGACATATGCAAACAAAACAAGAAATAAACCACCAAATTGTCTAATAACTCACACTAGTTCTAGGAGTAACATGTCTCTGAACTGTGAGGCAACAGGCAGCATGTGCATGTGAACGTGGGCATGTATGTCTGGACATTATCAGAAGGGAGAGCAGCCAGAGTTATCAGTGCGTGTCAGCAGCACACAGTAGCAGGGCACACTGACCACACACATACACACAGAGCAGGAACTGTGTCTGTGTTGTCTCTCAGGGTTCATGCTACATTCAGTTCTTGGAAATTCAACAAGCAGAGAGCAATGTGTCTAATTTGTATCAAAACCATTCCTATATTTGCCTCTGGCTCTATTAACAAAAATGTGCTATGTCCTGTTCATCTTATGATAGGGAACACCCTGCTGTTGATTCTGGCTTCATGCTGGCTAAAGTATTAGGTTAACAATAGCCGCGTTCACACTGCGGTACTTTTCCCACAAAGGTTCATGCGAACTCTTTAGTTCGCATGAACAGGATTAGGCAAATGAAGCCGCTGACGTCACTTCTTCTTCTTCTGCTTTGGGTTTACTGGCAGGCCGCAAACCACTTCACGGCGTATACTGCCGCCCAAAGTCCCCGGCCGGAAGTCCCGGGAGTTGGGGACTGGCTTCAGTAGAAGCTGCTAGGACTCCCAGCAGCTTCTACTGAAGCCTTGCGAGTAAATCGCCAGAACGCCGACACCTCCTCATCTCCACCGCTTCCATGTTTTATTTTGTGTTGCCATAAGTTAGTCTCTCTGCGTTTCTGCGCTGGGCTATGCTAATGCTAATAATGCTAATGCGAGGATAATAAAATGGCGGCTTCACAAAACTTTTTGGGAGTTTTACGGGGCGTGGTTTGCAATTCGCCCAGCCAATCAGAAATATAGCTCTTTTCTCAAAAAAGCAATAGAGTCTGTCTGCAGACCGCAGCAAGGAGGCGTTTCCTATAGGGGCGTTTCCTATAGGGCGTTTCCTATAGTGAACGACGGGAGCTGGCTCTCGCCTGCGAACGAGACGTTTTTTGTTTTGTTTTTGCGGAGGGATCTAGATCGGCATGAAGGCACATTATGCAATGTGCAATGTGGACATTATCCCGCTTATTACACACGGCCACATTCTCAACAAAGTAACGACATGACTCCCAATAATAATTGAAATGCTTTTATGGATTTAGAAAAAGATTTTATTGATTTAAAAAATAGTTTTTTGTATTGATTTAAATTAACATGCATCCGCTAAGAAAAGTAGTCCGTTGTTACTGTTTGAACTAACGTAACAACGGCAGGAACTGCTTCGATAGTGTTTTTGAGGAGCTTTTTGATTACAGATTTGAAAACATCGTTGCTTGCTTTAAAAGTAGCACAATTCATTATGTCAAACCTTGAAAGATATCCCTGCCCTAATGCCAAAAGTAACTGGCAACTATGTCGCCGTAGCTATGATGTCTATGTCTGGACCGTTGCGTAAAAAGGAGGGTTTCTGACCCATTACTTCTCTTCCTACTTTTTGTCCCCCTCTTCTCCCCGCTGCAGCCTAGCAGTTGATCTCAAAGCACGCTCCCCTCTCCTGCAGGGAGAAAAACTATATTTATATACTTTATATAGGTTGATACAGTAGCCCCTTTTTTTAAATAGTTTTTATAGGTGTTGCCATCTGTTTTGTGTAGCATGGTTCTACAAGCAAGTCAATGCATGAATTGGGTGGTATCAGAGAGTTACACGGGTCTGTAAATGCAATGAAAACAATTGGCCACAGCAAATAATTTATATTAAACATGTAATTTTTACTTTTGAATACTTTAGTACAAAGGATGTCTTGAATAATTTAAGTGATATATGTGTACACATATAAATAATTAGTCAAAACAGCGCTACATTTGATTTAATTAAAAGGTATAATATGTGGTAAACTGAAGAGCCGAAAGAGCCGGCTCTTCTTGGTGAGCCAAATGATCCGGCTCAGCAAGAAGAGCCGGAATTCCCATCACGAGAACAATGACTTCTTCTGCGAGGATTTATAAAAGCAGCTGGATAAAAAAAGTTAGGAAACGCCCCTATAGGAAACGCCTCCTTGCTGCGGTCTGCAGACAGACCCATCTCCAAAAAAGAGCCGCTCGAAAGTCCCTGCTTTCTAGCAGGGACTTTCGAGGGGGTAAAAAGGTTCGCATTAACTACTTTTAGTACCGGCTCTTTTTGGTGTGAACGCGATCATGAACTAAGTTCGCATGAACCTTTGTGGGAAAAGTACCGCAGTGTGAACGCGGCTAATGGGAAATATCAAGGTCAGCAAAATGGATCTCTTGTCCATATATGTTGTACAATAAGAAAACACAATTATCTTGACTGGGCTATACAGTATATATCCTCAGAGTAAGATTTTTGGGAAATGAACCTTGGTCAGCTCCTGTTAGGGGATGTTGCTCGTTGCCTTTAACTTTATTTGAACCATCAGGCTTTCATTTATTTCTCTTCAGTCATTGGGAGAAACACAGCCTTAGCTAGGCCGAGATGAAGGAGCAGTACACTCTTCCTGTTTGGTAAGCAATCAATCACCCAGAATACAATATTGCTGTATGCCTAGCTAATGTAAAAACCCCTCCAGTCTATTTGCCTCAGTGATTCATGTTACTAATCAGCTCCATGTATTGCCTTTGCAAAGTTGACACCATGTACAAATAGAGTGATGGACTAATTAAATGGTCTACCAAAACAATCTGAATAATCACTGTGCTTGACCACAATACCGAACTCTTCTCTGTTATTGTTTATTATGAACAAACTAATGAATTGAATTCAAAAGAAAAGCCAAGTGTGCTGGAAGGGGGACACAAACTACAGGGAGGAAAAGGTATTCAAACAAACACACACACCTGAGGGAAGGATATGATCCTTGTGCAAGATATTCATATCAAGGTAATTATGTTTGTTGAACGTTTGGAAATCTAACACTGCATCTACTCCAATGATACTAAAGTTACAATTCATCCCTCTGCATGGGTATGTGGAAATATGACCCGATTCCATTAACAGAGTGCCAGCGACCCTTAAGGAAGCCGAGGGCAAACTGTGTGTGCGTGTGCGTGTGTGTCTGTGTGTACTTGTGACTTATGGTGTTACTACGTTTCAAGCTGTCTGGGGCCATGCCGGTGGTTTTAGACCTGAGCTCATACAATGGGCTTCTGTGTTAGAGGCTGTCTGTGATGGGGAGGAGAGATTAAACAAGAACGGGGAGAGGCTGAAATGAGAGGGGCAATGCCACTGTGTAAAAGTCATAAACGCATCATTCAAAATACAGTACGTGAGACTGTAAGTGTGAAAAGAGAATGAGTTGGATCCCGTTTGCAAAAGCTGCCTTTAAGTATGTTCACTTTATAGGTAAAGATTACGAAACTATCCGATGCCTATCAAGATGTATTACATTGGTGTTTTGAAATGAAGTATCGAACTGGGGTGTGACCTTTAATTGGTTGAACTCACACATGTGGCAAATCTCAACTACACCCAAAACACTACGCCCAATCTTTGGTAGAGAATTGGAAACTATTAGGGTTGAACCCAAGCCACAAACCACTCTGTTGCTTCACATCGCGGAGAAATAAATTGAACCCCTTGTGCAAGTCTTGAGCAGAAACAAAGGGATGGGACAAGGAGGACGAGGACGAGGCGAACTGCTTAGACCTCGTGTGTCACCTCCCTGCTTCTGAAATGTCCTCCCCTCCCATCTCTTCCCTTCCCCAGCCCACAACCACATGAAAGGCCCACTGGGTTGGGTTCCCATATGGTGAGGAGACTGTGTGCGTGTGAGGAGACTGTGTGCGTGTGTGTGTGTGTGTGTGTGTGTGTGTGTGTGTGTGTGTGTGTGTGTGTGTGTGTGTGTGTGTGTGTGTGTGTGTGTGTGTGTGTGTGTGTGTGTGTGTGTGTGTGTGTGTGTGTGTGTGTGTGTGTGGTGTGTGTGTGTGTGTGTGTGTGTGTGTGTGTGTGTGTGTGAAGATGGCTGAGCTTGTTGAAGGTCCTAGCTCCCCCACTTTTAAGAATCCACGCAGACAGCTGTTTTCTTGGAGTGCCACTCACTCACTCTCTCTCTCTCCCCCACACACACACTCCTGCCTGCCCAATTAGGACACCCAGTTATGTTGTTAGCGGCTGTTTACCATAAAATCTCGACTCCTTTCTTCCCTCTCCCCCCCCCCCCCCCCCCCCCCCCCCCCCCCCGTGCCCCTCCTGTCGGCTCCAATGTTCTTGTTTCAGGCCCTAACTCATTTGCAATGTCATAACCCTGAATAGAAAAAAGAAAAAGGATTCCACAAATAGCATAATGGCCAACAACAGAGCGGCAAAATGTTTGTGAATGTAGCTTTGGGACACATTCAGGGTTTTTTCAATAGCTGTAAATCACAAAGTTGACCAGAAAATGACAGAGTTGCAGACACATTTGAACATTTTGCAAATGTTGCAAATGTATTATCTTTTCAATTTCCACACGGCATCTATTGCACGTCTGTCCGTCCTGGGAGAGGGATCCCTCCTCTGCTGCTCTCCCTGAGGTTTCTCCCATGTTCCCTTTAAACTGTGGCTTTTCTCCGGAAGTTTTTCCTTGTACGATGTGAGGGTCTAAGGACAGAGGGTGTCGTATTGTCATACTGATATTCTGTACACACTGTGAAGACCACTGAGACAAATGTAACATTTGTGATATTGGGCTATATAAATAAACATTGATTGATTGATTGATTTTCCACAAACTGTTTAAGAATCTTGCCACATTCAGGGCTCCATTGTCTTATTTACATTCACCAATTACATATAAAGTTGAGATGGCGAGAGGGTCAGAATGTGTTTCAACTTCAACAGTCTGACTGAATGCATTCATAACATTAAATAATTACAAAACTGAGAACAATCCCCTAATAACTTATGATATCTACAGATTGTAATAAGTAGATACATGCAATACTTAAGAATGTAGAGTTGGATGGTTTTACAGCGACTTCAGTTTCATTCATTTACCAATTTTCTCTCATGAATGCTCTCACTCACTGGTTCATTTGCTTTCTTTCCTTCCTTTCTTCTCTTTATTACAGCTGTTTCCAACTCTTCTATTGTCACTTTCTGTCCTCCTTCACCTTCTCAGCACCTCAACCTCTCATTTCCGCTCCCCCCCTTTCTATTGAGCTACTCAATTGTGACTGTTGCAGAATGGTCAGCTTGCTGTGAGAGCTCGAGACTGGCCAAGAATGTGTGTGTGTGTGTGATTTTAAGCATGTAACTTTGCTGGTCTGCCAAAGGGAATTAGGCTCTATTTTCCTCTCTCTTTTGTCCATAACCCTGTCTGACTTGTCAGCCTCAACGGCACACGGTTTCATCCAAACTGCACTTTCAGAATAAGACGCATAAAAAGAGAGCTAAAGGAAGAGAAGGAGGGAAGGTTCAAGAGAAGAGAAGGAGGCTAAATACCACAGTAAGACTGACTGCGGTTTGGACATTCAAGTCAAAGTATAAAAGTGAACTAAAGGTGCAGAGGAGGACATTTCAATGTGTATTCTGTGTAAATTCTGCAACGCCAAATATTTTATCTGCTAAATGGCTCATATCGAATTGGCAAACCTATAACCTTTGAATCTACTGTGCACTGACTGAGCTTGAGTTGTTGTTCATGGGCTGGCAGGTATTTTATCATCTCAACAAAGGTTATGTGTTTGCCATTAGCTTTCAAATCCACCTGTTACCAAAGAATGTAAAATACCAAACAGATTTCATGATATGTGGTCAACAATTACACTCTGACCCCATCATCCGACATGTAATAGTAGGTTGGAGGGTTGAGTTTTGTTATAGCATTTTATCAAATCTGAATCTAGTATTGAATCCGCTTTTCTGAATCCTAAAGAATCCATAAAAGTGACCAGAGGTATAAATCAAACTGTAAGATTTGTAATGAAGAAATACTACAGTTATGAGTGGCAGGCTAATGTGTATAGCATTCAGCTACAAAAAAAAAAACTTTAACAACGACATACATTAGTCATACGTTGTGTTCCACAGCTGTGTGTAGGAGTCCGAATGGACTATGGAGAAAGGAGCTAACCCACAGGTTTGTTCTGATGCATTACTGCTTTTATATGTATATGAGAAGCCGTTGAATAGAAAGAAGGAGAAAGAAGGACAGATCGAGTGGGAGAGGAATAACATAAAAGACGAAATGGAGAAGAGAGCAGGCCACAACACAAAGACTAGACTTATTCATAAATGATTGATAAAAGAGAAAGATTGATGGATTTCTCTTTTCCTCGCAGCCCTAGGGGGATCTGACATTTCCATCTAGACCACTCATCACCGCCTCAGTCTTTCCACAACAAAGAGCTTCAGTCTCATCCTCCTCAGACCTCATGGGTATCAGGGGCCCAGAGGACTTCTGCTCCCCCAAGGCCCTGAGTGGGATTATTAACCTGCTTTCTAACCCCGTCTCCTTCCAGGACCTTTGGGCCTCCTCTAGAGCGCAAGTTTGTAAGGGGTGGGGGGGAATGGAGGTGAGGCCCTGACAGCAGGAGCCGCAGCGTATCGGGAGAATTCAACCAGATTCTAGCAGACAGTAGAGCCACATTTTTGGGTATAATTGAGAGGAGGGGCGAGCTTTCTTTTATGTGGTGCTGCCTTGTTTGCTGCTGGGGGCCTCATTGAAGTTACCAGATCAAACAGATAAGTTTGTGTGTGTGTGTGTGTGTGTGTGTGTGTGTGCGCGCGCGCGCGTGGTGTGTGCGTGCGTGTGTGTGCGTGAGAGAGAGACCGTTAAAATACGTTTGGTGCATTTAGTAGACAGATGGAAGGGAATAATTAGTTAACAGTGAGACAAGTCTCTTATTCAGGAATACACACAATACTCTGAATTAAAAAGTTAATCTGCTCATATATACACAGAAAACTGTAGTATCTCATGGGAAAAAGTCCCTCCACTTAGCTGAAATTAACATGAATAAAGTGAAGTGATATTTTTTTTTACTTTGAATAAAAACAAAATGCACTCTGAGGTAGAAACCGGATCCCTCACAATCAGGAGTGGATCAGGAACACAACGGCCCTTCATTGAGCTCAGCAACAACACTGACAGGTGGACAATAACAGCAACATGATACAGGAGCTTTAGACCATTCATATCCTACAGCTGGAAGCCATGTACTCTCAGAACGATCATCAACCTGAACTGACAAGTTATTACATTTATCATTATCTTCATAAGGACTTTATTTATTGACATTTCAAGGATCTACATTTGAGAGCTGAAACACTTTTTTGATAATAATAATAATAATAATGCATTACATTTTTTTATTAGAGCGCTTTTACAGGTGCTCAAAGCGCTTTACAAGTACACATTACACATATTAGACATGTAAGAGTCATTACTGCAGACATTACCCACAGGAGCAAATGCGGGTAGTAAAGTGTCTTGCCCAAGGACACAACGGCCTGACGCAGTGGCGGCCTAGGCGGGATTCGAACGCTCACCAACGCCCCTATCTGATGACCAATGCTCTAACCACTGCGCCAAAACCGCCCCAAACCAATTTGCAACCAATTTTGATAACCAATTCATCATGTCATTTGTTAAACAAATGATCTCTAGCTACAGCTTCTCAATTGTGAAGATGTAACGTTTTCTTTTGGATTCTTCAGGTTTTTTATTCTGACTATTTAAAGATTCAGATTTAGGAAATTGTTCTAGGCCTTTTTTAAATATGTACTGACAATTTATCAACTAACTATTAATTGATCAAGAAAATAATCAGCAGATTCCTCAACAATAATCTTGCCTTAGATATTTATTTGTATTTTACAGCTCAATTTAACCCATTTGACTTTTGTTGCAATTATGTGATTTTGCAATTAATTTCCACAGATTCTCTATTTAGCAGACAAGAAAAGCCAAAAATGGTCAAAGGAATTATACTTTAAACTGTTATTAAAATAATCAGATGTAGGTTAGAAGTGCAATCCCATTAAAGCTTCACTGGGCACTTGAATGGAACAAACTGGAAAAACACATAATCAAAAGGTCTATATTGGTAATGGCTTGCTTTACCCACTCGAGCACACAGACCCTTAGTGTCCCTTTGCCTGTGCACAAAGAGAGAGAAGGTCAAAAACACAGCTGAGTCAATACACCAGGACACAGGCTGGCAGGAGGGTAGACATCGGGTGTGTGACCAAAAGGGTTAACCATATCAATCCTAACACTTTGACTCTCTAAACTACCATTCCCTAAACACCTTGAGAGGGCAGTGCAGCAACATTTAACTTGGAAAGGTTTTAAGGAAGGAAAAAGACAGGTTTATTGTAGGGATGCACGATATTGGTTTTGTGAAACCGATACCGATACCGATAACTTCCTGCTTCTCAAGACCGATACTGATAACCGATAATAATATAATATATATATATATATTAAATGTACCTGTAGTTTTTGCACACCTGGTGGTAAAAAAAAGACTAATAGTGAGCAAATGACATGAGCATTACTACTATGAACAAAACAAAGCCAAGAACAGTTTTGACTCTTCAAAGTGACCATATTTATTTTCCCAAATAAAGTTCTTGCCTTTTTCAAAAGCCTCGTCGATATAGGTAAAAGCCCGGTGCCTTTGCAGCTGGCTTTGGATTCGCCGCTAGTTTAGCAGTATATTGTATATTATCGGGGCTATTAATACTTTTATCGGGTTTATCGGGATGACGTCATAATTCCTAATATCGGACCGATAATTATCGTGCACCACTAGTTTATTGGTCTTTCTTCTATGTATGTCTTAAAGTAGGGCCATACCTATACAAAACATGTCTGTGACGTTTTTTTTTCAAAATACCAAACAGTTCACCCATTGTAGCCATCCCCATACTGCTAAAACCGCTCTTTTGAAGCCCTGTTAGATAAACGTGGATTCTTGGGTCCTTAGCTTGAAAAAAATTAAGAAGAGGAGGCGGAGCTAATGCCTGATCAGAATTCTACTGGAGATACATTTAAATTCTGTTGTGATAAAACGCCATCCTGTTTAAACCACGTCAAGGATTATTTCTGAAACAGCATGGAGCTCAAATTATTTTTCTCTTGCGGGTTTATCACAAGGTGAGTTCTGTTTTTTATTTCCTGCTTTTCAAAAAACACGTGCTCTTCAGTACAGGTTAGCTGAGTGTTAGCGAGGCTTGCTAATGTAAACAAAGACGTCCAAAACACGTCAGGCATTGTTTCTGATAGCAACTTTCTGTGGGTCCGCTGCCGATTTGACGTCAGTTCGGATGGAAGCTGTACGAAGGAAAAGAGAGGTTTTATTTTCTGACGCTGCGTGAGTTCCCCGACGCACTGGGACACATGTATAAAATACATCACAAAGTGCATTTTGCATGATAGGTCCCCTTTAAGTAGTTTGTATGTTAGGCCTGGTACTATTAATCAAATATATCTTAAAATATCTGAATCTTAAGAAAATAATTCAGGCCAAAAGCAGCAGACACAGATTAATGCCAATGTGGACATAATATATGACTCAAGTCACTTAACTGAAATGTGGATTAAATGATTATTTTTGATAATAAAAAAGCGTTTAAGTATTTAGGCAAGCAACTGGTAATTACTGATATCCTAATTACACATATCCACACTCATCTTCATTATAAAACATCAGGTAAGACATGTACAAACACACATGTGGTTTCCCATCATGCATTGAGTGTTCAGCTTCTCCTGCTGCCTCCATTACTGAGCAGTAACAAGAATGGGCATGCAGGATCCAGTGTGGTTTAAGGAGATTAACCGTTCTGTAGGAAATAATATTCTCATAATCCCCATCACTGACTCTGAAAATCCCCTCTCACCGTGCGGCTTGGGAGGCCGCTCTTAATGTGCTCTCTTGTTCTTTTAAACACTGCATTAAACAGTTGGAGGTCTACAACACATACATATAGATGTGTAGGATTACAGATATTTTGAGAGTGTATTTGTTCGTGTTCACTTTTAAAAAAGGGAACATTTAGATGACTCAATGGTTTATCTCCACAATAAAAAAGATGTAACTAATAAATAGAAGTATATCATGATGAAATCACTTGTTATTACAGCGATGTTGCAACAAATGGCCTGCAGTACTGACACTAGGTCTCTTTTTTATTTAGAAGCAGCTCTGCAGTGAGGAAGTTGAGTTTATTTTTCAATTGAATGACAGCAATGTGTTTTTTAACTTTCTTATTTCATCATTTTAATCACTTGTTTGCTGCTAAACCTGAAACATTATTATATTTGTTGTCATTAATAAATGTATCCTACTGCATTTCTTATAATTGATTAATGAGCATTGTGTCAATTTCCATATGTAGGAGGCCTTTTATTCAAAATAAGGCTAATTATTGATGTATGATCTGTTTTGAGCGCAGGCACTCTACAGTTGGATTTTTTTCCATAAGAAAAAATATATATATAAAACTCATGTTGTAATATCCCCACCAAAAGAGTTATTATGTTCATTGTGAAAATAACATAACATGGCGTTAAAAGTGTAGTAACGTTTTTTTATGAGTTTTGTTGCATCATGACATAAATAACCTTTTGATGTTCCCACAGTTTTGCTGGTCGGCAACAGACTTCTGTTTGTTTTGATTTGAGTGCACACAAGCTGCAACCTGTCCATGAACATCTTTTTACTTAAGGCCACTTCAATGTTTAATAGACTGCATCACAACTATAAAAGCACTTCCACTACCAACAGTTACGGAGCATAACAAATACAGTGAGAAAGACAACATTACACTTCAAGTAAAACATAAAAAAGAGTGGGGAAATACTTTTTTAACGTATCGGGATGTCAACTTGAGCAATAAAAACATCACAAAAGACGTAGAAAACTACACTTTAAAATGTAACTTTTTTTTTCTGGAGGCCTTTTGTGTTCAGTTCACGGTTCACTTTTTTCAATAAAAGTATGTTGTATATTCTATTTGTTTTAAGGGATTTCATTATCGCATATCTCTGTCTCATATTGCGCAGCCCTGATAGGGAACAGGTCGATGAAACAAAGAAAGGAGGACAAAAAACGTCTCATCATTGTTGTGAGAGGACACACACACACACACCTGTTTTTCTCTTAAAAAAACCTCCTGAGGCTTAATGTAGGCAGAGTGACGTGACAGCAGAACATGGCTCAAACATGGAGATCCTTCAACACAACAACTCATATAGACTGGAACAGGTTATATAAATAGTACTTGAGTAATCTGTGTATCATGGGAAACACCAACGGATGGAAACTTTACGTGGGACTAGGGCTGCTCGATTATGGCAAAAATCATAATCTCGATTATTTGGGTCAATAATTGATATAACGATTATTAAAAACGATTATCCATTTACATTGAAAACATCAATTTATTGGAGAAAATGTGAACAGTATGTTTTTAACAGTTGATTACCCTGCACTTTAAGTATAACTCAACTGAAAAACCAATGTGTATTGTTGTAGTTGACATCTTCGTAGATTCGTCTTCTTATTACAGACACATGCATTTCCTAACATTCGTCTATATGCTGTAAAATGTATTATCTCTTCGATTTACACACGTCATCTATTGCACGTCTGTCCGTCCTGGGAGAGTGATCCCTCCTCTGTTGCTCTCCCTGAGGTTTCTCCCATTTTTTCCTTTAAACTGTGGGTTTTCTCTGGAAGTTTTTCCGTGTACGATGTGAGGGTCTAAGGACAGAGGGTGTCGTTTGTCTCATACTGATATTCTAAACAATCTGTGTAGGGCTGCAACAACTAATCGACTTAATCGATTAAAATCGATCGTCGATTCGTTGGTGACGTCATCACGTGTGGTTTACGCGTGGACGTAATCACGTTTTTTTTACGCGCTAACGTCATCACCGGTGTTTTACGCGCTTACATGTAGATATTAATATACTGGAATGGCCCGCTAAAAAACCGAGAGAGAACAAGAAGCGTAATGGCAACATCTAAAACGAAAACCTCAAAAGTGTGGGATCATTTCATACTTGACAATGTGAAAAAGGTTGTTAAGTGCAACATTTGCAAAGGCGATCTCGCCTGGCATGGGAGCACTTCATCAATGATGGAACATCACAAAAGAAAGCATGTCGGAGTTCTGGAAGATGACTCCACTCGGTAAGTCAACTAACCTAGCTAGCTAGCAGTAGCTAGCCAATGTTTAAATTGCATGTCCTTGAACACAACTTTAGTTTTGATCACAAAACAGCAGGTAAGACGTATTTATATATATATATATATATATATATATATATATATATTGCTCTTTCCTGGCTGCTAATTCAGTGAGTTTGAAGTAGAAAAGATCGCTTTTGCCAGTTATGTGCTGAATTAGCACCGAGCTAACGCTACATTAGCAGTTAGCACGTCTTACAATAGCTGAGTTTCTTCCAGTTAAGTGGGTAACTATGCATCATTAATAGGTTGTTAAATATTTAGAAGCCCTGAGATGCTGTTTCTTGCAAGATGTTGCGTCTGCCCCGCCCCCGGCAGTCTCACAATAATAAGAGCGCTGTGTTAGGAGAGATGACAGGCAGGAGGCAGCGGGGGCTAACTATTTGTACACGTTGTATGGTTGCAATCAGTATAGAGCTGGAGATGTAATTGATCGAGTGCACAAGAGAACACCGGATAATTGGGAAAACATTTAATGTGTTTGTGTCCAAATGGGATGTGTAGAATTGTTGTTGTTACTTGTTACGTCACCGGGTGGTGCTGGCCACTAGCTACAGTGGCCTGCAAAGGACACACTTCAATCATATGAGAATGATCTACAGGATTTAACTTACTCGAACGATCTCCGGATTTGTTTTATCTCGTGATTTGACTTTTGCTAATTAAAGTGATAGGCATAACAAAGTTCAACTTCATTTAATGTTAAATCAAATGTAATTGATTGTATATGTATGTTTTTAGAAACTAATGTTACTCTTTTGCCTGACAATAAAATATGTATTTTTATATCAAATGCAGGCCAAAGAGGAGCTGTGCCAGTCCCACTGCCATGGATCAGTATCTTCAAAGGAAAAGGCCTGTATCTCTCCAACAAGCCACTGTGCTAACAAACTCAATCCTGACCATGCTGGTCAAGGATATGAGACCAATGTCGATGGTTGATGGTGAAGGGTTTCGTGAAATGATCAGCCAGTTTAACCCTGAATACATCCTTCCACCCAGAACCCACTTTACTCACCTGATGGAAAAGAAATATGAAGCAACCTTACTGAAAGTAGGTACAAGTGTTTAACTCACACAGAAATATTAAACAACCTTTCTGAAGGTACAACAAGTGTTTATCACTCACTCACATTCACTCACTTTCTCACTCCCACAGGCACGCATAGACCCATAGAATATAATTTGCATTTGTATTTATTAATTGAAAAGTAGACTTCATGAATAAGAAATAAAATCATTGATACATAATTGTATTTAAAGTATAAAGTGTCCCAAACATCTTAAACTGATTCTATGTTAGATGTTTACTGTATACACTGTATGCGCTTACATTTTTTAACTAAGATCACATCTGATGTCTTCTAAGGTAAAGGAGACCATTAAGGAAGTCAAAAGCGCCCTCACACTGACAGCTGATGTCTGGACTAGTCGTGCCACAGAGGCATACCTTGGCGTGTCCTGCCATTTCATCAGTGAAGATTGGGAAATGAAGACGTTGAATCTTGCCACCATGCCTCTTGAGGAGAGGCATTCTGGTGTGAACATCATGACATGGCTGGAGGAGGTGATAGCTAAATATGACATCTTGCCTACCAAAATAAAAGCAGTAGTTCACGACAATGGGTCCAATATTGTGGCAGCAATGCGAATGCTGGAGGAAAAACACGGCTGGGCCTCTGTGCGCTGCAGTGGGCACACACTCCAGCTCATAGTTAACAATGCCCTCAAAGAGCCCAGCATCAGCAGAGCTGTAGGGGCTGCAAGACACTTGGTTGAACACTTCAGGAGAAGCGAGCTGGCAAATACAAAACTGAAGGTGAAACAGCAGCAAATGAACACACCACAGCATAAACTGATCCAGGATGTCAGTACAAGATGGAACAGTACATACTACATGGTAGAGAGACTCCTGGAACAGCGCTGGCCAGTTACTGCAACTCTATCCGATCCTGAGGTAACTCCAAGGGGCAAACAGTACTTTGACTTGAAGCCAGATCAATGGGTGCTGCTTGAAGAGCTGACACAAGGGTTGCTGCCTTTTCAATGTGCTACCGTTTACCTAAGTGGACAGGAGTATGCAACCGCTTCATGTCTTCCACAGCTGGTCAAAGGGCTGCAATGGTCCACACAGCAAACCCGTTTTGAGACGGGCGCAGGAAAAGCATTTTTGGAAAGTGCAGAAAAAGGGATAAACAAAAGATGGGGGTGTCTGACCACCATCTCAGCAGAGAAAGAAAACCCGATTGTTCTTTCAGCTTCCCTTGACCCAAGATTCAGAAAGCTGAAGTTTATGGGAGCTGAAGATGGCACACGGGTGCAAGGGTCAATTGAAGTCCTTGCAATCAAAGAGGTAAGGGGGTCTGAGATACAAGGCTGTGAGCAAGTTCATCAGCAGAGGGTCAGTGTTCCAGGCAGAGGGGACAAATCAGCACTGGGTGACCTCCTTCAATCTGACACAGACGGTCTGAGTGAAGAAGAGGATGAATCTCACGAGGACCAAAAGCTCCAAATGGCAAGGAGCGAACTTCAGATGTACTTCGCAGAGCCAGCCATTCACAAAAAAGATGACCCTCTGAGATGGTGGAGGGAAAATAAGGGGCGTTACCCTGTATTGTCAAAGCTTGCAAGATCTTTCCTTTGCATTCCTGCAACATCAACCCCGTCTGAGCGGATCTTCTCTGTGGCGGGGAATATCTGCTCTCAGAAGAGAGCAAGCCTCTCCCGAGATCATGTGGCGATGCTGACTTTCCTCCATTTCAACCCAGAATAATCTAGCCTAGATGCAAGAGTGTTTATCTCTTTTAAGTTGAGATCGTTTTTTTATTTGATTAAGGGAAACTGCTGTAGTTTTTATTTTATATTGCTGCTGTCCTTGGTTTAAAAATGTTGACGGACAGATTTTTTATTTATCTTTTATATATTTCAGCAGAAAGTTTAATAAATATGTATTTTTTAATCAATTATTTGTCTATTTTGTCTTCATTGTTAGGTTCCACATGCCTAAAACAATCTCAAACCTAAATTTAGACCTAAGATGATGGCTAAATAAGAGCATTTGAGAAATTGTGCAAGTAATAGTCCGAATAATCGATTAGTCGTTTCAGTAATCGATAGATTAATCGATTATCAAATTAGTCGTTTGTTGCAGCCCTACTGTGCTGTTGTATTTGCTGTAAAGTGTCTCTACTGTAGGCTATTTTTATTATATGTACAGCACTTTGGCTCGACCAAAAATCGTTTATAAATGTGCTATATAAATACAACTTGATTTGATTGTCTGCGAGGAAGTTATGCAGTGGGGGAGGGTGTGTATACACAGTAGATATAATAACCTAGGTCAACATGTTGACAATAGACCCTTTGACCGTTGGCAGGAATTTAGGACAACAGATTGTGTCGCCATTATCTGACACACACACACACAGGGCAGTGACCAAGACAGAAAATTAAGCTTGGCTTGAGCTTTACATGTATTTGTCATGCTGACTAATGTATGTTCCTAATCACAACACTTATTGGACTGACTGTCACAGTGAATAATCTTAGAAAATATACATTGACATTTAAAGAGCATTTGGTAAGGTGCTGGTGGTAATTATTGCCCCGCTCTTGAAAGACTCCCTGAGGTGATACTAAACAAAACTCTCGCACAACAGTGACATACACCCTGCCTCACACCACCACCATCTCCACTCACACTGCTGATAGTTGACACACACGTCAAACCGATTAGAATCTTGGACTTTTCCATCACAAAACAGGCGAAACCTGCCTAAATCCTAACTAAATGAACCTACATTTACTTAACATTTTATACCAGAATAAGTCTTTTGCCAGACAGCCAATTGCACTAGCAAACAAAAAAAACAATTGGAAAACAAGAGTTTCATAATACACATGATAGAATAAACAAATTCCCTCAAATATGTTATGCCTGCTTGCCAAAGACAAAACCTTAATCACACTTGAGATCTCCAGCTTGTTTATTCAGTTGAGGACATTCCGGTTGTCTAATGTCGCCAATGTTTACAACACGGCAAATATTTTTGAAAATAGCCAAAGAACAGCTGTTTCTGAGGAATCATATGCCAACACTAATATAGTTGCTGCTCCACCCCCACTTCTTACTTCCTTTGACTTATCTTTTTAGTTAAAACATTCAGTTTCAAATTCAACTGATGTTTGTTTAATAGTATTTCACAACAGAAGCAGGGAAGCCCCGTCTCCCTGTGGTCTATATTCTGCAGATCTATACGAATTCATCCAGTGGGATGTGTTGCCTGCTGGGATGATAAACCAATTACATTTCTAAAGTGTCTCATTAAGAGCTTCAAAAATGTGTCAACAGAAGAAAAAAAAGCCACGTGCATAAATTATGAATCTTTAAGTCATTTTTCATGCTCTTTTTAGTATCTGAAATATAGAGATGTTCTTCTTATCTCCATTTGAAAATAATACCATCATATTTAACTGAATGTCTTATGGGTTTTGGATGGAATATATTTTTCTTTGTGGCCTCGTGAATCACAAGGATAGTGAACGCACCACTCACTACATGTGTGTGCATGAGCGTGTGTTGTGTTTCCATGCGTGTGTTGGTTAAGTAGCACGAGTGACAGATGTGGCAGAAATCCCTGCTTATTTTTCCTGACCTGGTCATATAGTCAGAGTGTATTGTGTGTCTGTGTGTACAGTATAGTGTGTTTCCAGGCCTTGAGTGCAGTAAAGTACGGACGCCAGATAACAATAGACTGTATGTTCATGTAAGAAGAGTCCCCAACTGCTGCAGTACGTCATGATGTAACGTATGGATGAGGCGGTCTGACTGTCTGACTGACTGTCTGTCTGTCTGTCTGTCTGTCTACCAAACTACCATTAGAAGTGGATGTTTTGTAGCTTGACAGAATGTCTTTTATTTATTTTGTCACTTCACAGAAAGTCATCAGAATGAATCTGAAGGTTTACTCGAGTAAAGTTATGCTGTAGTTACTTTAACCACCCATGTTGCACCCCTGCGATTTAATACCACACGCAAACATGGGTTTTCCCAACATAGTGTTTTGTGTGAAAGTAAACAGTAATGATGGTAACTATACAGTAGCTGCCTCTGAATTGTATATTCACTATATAACTGGGACATAAACCTAAAATAAGCAGATACAAATTGTTTTAAGTAGGATCAAGTGTATCAGGTGGTGACTTGGCAGACAAAAAACGAAACACAGCACGATGAGCAGTGTTAAACTAATGCTTCACAGCTACAAACATTGTAGAGAACAAAGCTCCACCTAAATGATGGTGTGACCTAAATGACACGGCTGTAAAGATGCTGCTGTGGGAACATATCAGTGAATTTAGTGAGCTGAGAATCATAAAGCAATATTAGTCAACACAAAATGGACTCAAGTGTATCAGTTAGGGATGTCCCGATCACCTTTTTTTGCTCCCGATCCGATTCCGATCATTTGATTTTGATCTGCCGATACCGATTTTTCCCGATCCGATCTTTATGCAATGCATTAAGAGAAAAAAAAAGGTAACAGATAACGGCTGGTCATCCAACGCGATGAGTTCAGCTATCTTGGCTGTTATTATTTTGGCCTTTTCACTGTTCTGGGGCAGTTTCTCTTTCCTTTTAAAAGTCTCTGAAAGTGTCGGTTGTTTCAGTGCCGTTACCTGAGTGGCCGCTGTGTACTCACCGTGTTGTTGTTGGTGTTTGTTTCTCAGGTGGCGTGTTAGATTGGTCGTGTTGAAAGTAGCTCTGTTCTTTCCACCACGCGGAACCTCTGCCTTGCAAACATTGCATCTGGCTGTTACACTGCCTTCGCTTTCAATTTTAGAATACTTCCAAATTCCTGACATTTTCTCTGTCCCGACTCCCGAGTCACCAGCTGAACGTAGCCTCTCGTTAGCTTACTGCTACTATTAGACACTGCGCCCACTCTGTTGCCAGATTTCAGAGAAATAATCAACCAGGTCTGAAAACAAGCCCAAAAGAAGCAACACATACATGATGTTGTGTCATTTTAAACCAAAACTAAGGCATCAGGATGACTTTAAGGCGTGAACATGGTCATTTTTGTTTTGTAACATTAAATAAAATAATAAAAATATTTTATAAAAAAAATCCCCATCCCCGATTTTTTTCTCCCGATTCCGATCTTTTGAAAATCACGTGATCGGGGATCGGAGCCGATCACGTGATTTTAAAAAGATCGAAAGAAAAAAATCGGGGATCGGGATTTTAATATAAAATATTTTTATTATTTTATTTAATGTTACAAAACAAAAATGACCATGTTCACGTCTTAAAGTCATCCTGAGGCCTTAGTTCGGATCGGGACATCTCTACTGAATGATGAATGAATTCTGAAGTCGAGGTTTCAAGACTGCCTCGGTGGGTATCTACACTGCAATCAGACAATGACATGGAAAACAATAGACACCAATAACATCCCTGCAGTTTCCTTCACATCGCCCTGATTGGATATCTCTGGGCTAGGGGAAAATATTTCAGGCAAACTTTACTAGGGCTACTATAAACTATGATAATACATCATGTGTAGAAAAAAGATATGCGAGAGAAATGTACAGAGCAAAACAAAAACAGATTTTATGATGGACAGAGATGAAGGGCCTTTTCTTTGTTGTGGTCAGCGTGGCAGTGTGAGGGCGGACATCAAAGTGCAGATGATGGACAGAGATGAGAGAGGAAAGGTCTGGAAGCCATATGAAACAACAGGAAGAGAGAAAGGGAAAGACATATAGGCCTGGCAGTAAGAGGGCAGAGAGGAAGAGTAAAAAAACAGAGGAAGTAGGAAAGGAAGGCTCAGGCAAAAAACGAGAGTGACTAACAATGGAAAATGCTGAAACATCATGTCACATCTGTGCACACACTCGCATTAACACACACTCGACGGGAGCTGTGAAAATGTTTTGTCAGATGTTGGATGAGAATGTAAAATCTCTCTAAAAGGCGGATTCTGTCATTTTTAATTCGCCTGGTCAAGAGTTTGAAAACAAAGCCCAGCACAGGCTCATCTGTTCTGAGCAGATTTCACCTCAGCCCTGCTGTCAGTTCAGTGTGGCTCTCCAGAGGAAACACAACGAACATCTGGCTATTTGAGATATTTTTACTCCAAAACCACAGTCGCGCAAAATCTGGAACACAGCCTCAACGTGAACTCTCTATTTGCACTCTTCAACTGCACCAGTCTCCATGTACAGTAATGAAATACATATGTTGCACTGCAGCAAATAATACAACATGAACATATACTGTACATTATATATTGAGGATTTCTACAGGTCTACCATAATCTAATGTAGAGAATTGATTATTGATTTTAAATTACCAATGCAATAATGCAAAAAGGGGTTTTGCTTGTTGTTAAGACATGAAGGGAAGAAGTGCACATTGACAGCTGTAGTACCATGTGTTTGAGAAGTGAAAGTAGTATTAAGGAAAGAGTGTCAGAAGTGTGTGTTTGTATATAAATGTATATCTATCTAAGAGACAGAAGGGTTTCCCACTCCCTCTCTCTCATCAGAGGTCACCACAGCAGGAGGTACATCTTTCTCATCTCTCTGCTGGCTGGATTACCCCGCAGCACACACAACCTGCCACCGTGCAGTCCTGCATCTGGCTCTTTGGAGTGTGTGAGTATTGCGTGAGTGTGTTTATACTATAAGAACAACACTTTACATTCCATGATATTATAAGCACTGCTTTTATCTCAATCAGGCCTTCCATGACTTGTCTTTTGCAGAAAATCCCGACAAACAAACTATTCAGTCATGCTTCAATGTGCAAAACTAGCTATAAAATAGATAAATAATTTAGTCATGAAATGTAGCATAAAGATAAAAACTTCCAAGCATATACCATAGAGTGGCGTGGTCAGCAGTCTGCAAAGGCTGATCGCTACTACTGAAATCAGGGCTTACACACAGCTAGACCCCTCCAAACACACACACGCATCGCTACATTTAGCCATTTCTTATTAACTTCGCTGTCGCATTCCATCAAGAGCAAATTGGTCTCTGACAGATTTCGTTGTATTAAGCGGAGGAACTGTAGGACAGCGCTGAGTAGAGGCAGCTGGAGGCGAGACATTACATGTGATGATCAACAAGTACTTTTGGTAACACTGCTGAAGGAAATGCATGCATATACAAATATAGAAATGATATAGAGATGTTTACACACTTGCAATCATCATTCATCTCTTCCTCCCTTGCATTTTCACTCCCTAACGCTCCTTTGTGCCATAGCTTTGGACGTGTCTACATTCTGGGCGGGCTGCAAAGAGGCGTGAGATAGGACAGCTGCACACATACACACATACAGTCCAAGTCAGATGCTGTTCAATGGCAATATGCCTTCACTTCCTCCCCACTCTTTTCCCTTTTCCGGTCTGTATCAAACCATCTCTTTTGTCCCTCCTCATGGGACCAGGTCGAACCAGGCCAGGGTCCCCTCGCTGGAACGAGTCCTGTGGGAACTGACTTGTGGAGTCTGTCTGCGTAATGACTGCTCTTTATCCCTGAGTGGGCCTAAGTGAATAATGAGTGTGTGTGTGTGTGTGTGTGTGTGTGTGTGTGTGTGTGTGTGTGTGTGTGTGTGTGTGTGTGTGTGTGTGTGTGTGTGTGTGTGTGTGTGTGTGTGTGTGTGTGTGTGTGTGTGTGTGTGTGTGTGTGTGTGTGTGTGTGTGTGTGTGTGTGTGTGTCAAACAGGAAAAGATGATGGTTGAAAAAACTGTAAACAGCAATTAGTTTATCTAGGCATGACTGTGCATTGTTATTTGTTGTGAAGCGATAAGGTCTAACAAAACTTTGATCTCATTCAAGCAGTTTGGTTTATCGTGTATACTGAGTAGCTTCGTTTGTGCACAAACACTCATGGCCAGTGTGGTGCTAGCCGGAGCCAAATATGCCCATCAACAGACAAGCCAAGTGTGTCTACGCAGACACACACACACACACACAGGTTCTTGAGGAGCCCTTGAACATAGCAACACACACTAAAGAGGATGGCATGCTACAGTTGAAAGATTATCGGTCAAAGGCATTCGTCTATAAATAACTGAGCGATGGGGGAGGAAAGTACAGGCAGTTTTTTAATGAGTGTCTACTAAAGGAAAGTTGACTGTGGACATTAGCAGGTCAACTGGGAGCATGTGTCCAATCCAGATTGTCTTTTTTGCTCTGTGTTCGTGTGCTGCAGGTAGCTAGTGGGCATCAAGATATCAGACAGGGAAGTCTCTTCTAACTCCAATTAACCTTCACTAGTTTGACCTACTTTAACTATTAAAATAGCATTCTCCCTACTCTACCCAGTGCTATATTTGGCAGAGGAGACTTATTGTTTAATATTTAGTTGAGGGCCCAATTTGCTTAAAAAAGTTGAAGTTTTGACATGTCAATGAGTGAGGTTAAGAATCCTCTATTAAACGCCTTTCCTTGATGCAATGTTTGGGCTATCGCAGACAAAAGACATTTTGAGAGATACCGGGTGACATCTATAGTCGTAGATCTAAAGGTAACTAAATTGTTAGGGCAACCAAAACTGGGCTGCATCAAAACTCTTACAGTTTTTGCTTTAGTGCTATATCAGAGAATAGGACATCAAATGATGCATAACTGGCAAGCTGTTGTAATGCTATTGTTAAAAAACTGTTAAGCCCCAAGGACCCCCTCGGCGGGTCCTTTTTTTGTGTGTTCACGACACTGTTGCGGCTTTCACACCAGCGCTTTTCAGTTTCTAGCTCCGAGCGGGAGCTTTTCTGGTTCAGCTCCAGTTTCCCTTTTCAGCTCCCGCTATGTGCACACCGCCCACTGGCGCCCCAGAGCTGCCCTTGCTGCGTCATGACGTCACCGTTTACATCGCTGATTTGCCCCCCAACGGCAGCTCACAACAACAACAACAACTGCGTCGGGTCGATGATCGTGTTGCTTTTAATCACACGAAGCCAGAATAAATTGAATAACGACTTCCTTATACTTTTCTCCAGAGTGCCGTGGTTCATTGTTTATTAATGTGTTTCTGCAGCATTTACCGACCGCTGCAGTGCTGGCTGCTCTTCCACGGGAGTTTATTCTCCCGTTAGCTCCCGGTTAGCTCACACTGCAGCGGCCGCTCTAAAGTATTCACTGTCCGACTCACACAAGCAGCTGATGCATATCCCCAGTTCCCTTAGCCTAAGTGAATGTGTGTCAGTCTGAATTGACACTGTTTGGTATCACAACGCTGTTATGAAAGTTTCTCTGGTATAAAACGGGTGATGTTAGCATAGCAACCGAAGCTAAACTGACTACTTGCATCCGATAGCTGCAATAATACAAAACAACACGTCTGCCTCTCTCCACAATGATCGATAACAGTGAACGGATGGTCAAAGTAAGGCACAAATAAACAGAATAACACGAAGCCTGGTTAGTGTTGCCTGACTTTATAAAGTGTGTTTATAGGCACTACTGCTTGTAGGCAGGCATAACAGTCGACCCATGTGAGGTGGGTTTAGTTCCCTGCACGCCTCGACGTAAGAGAGACGTAAGCGACGTCACCTCTTAGCTCCAAAGCTCTTGCCTCTGGACCGACAATTTTTTGGAGCTGGAAATGAAGCGGATTCCGGAGCTAAGAGCCGGCGCAGCTCCGGTGTGAACTGGAAAACCCAGCGCTTTTCAGGCTCTAGCTCCGAGCCGGAGCTGAAAAGGCGCTGGTGTGAAAGGGGCATATGTCTCAGGGGATCTTAATATTTAAGAACCTATTAATGTGTTATACCAGATTAACGGGAATAATCTCGGCTAACTGACGATACAAACCATTTTTACCAAAACAAAACACAAGTCTCATAAGAAGCATCGAAATGACCCCTGAGCGAAAAATGCTAACGCACTTTGGCACAGAACTCAAGATAAAACATACCCTTATTACTTATCGTAGCTGCACATACAAGATATCCGATTAAAGCTGAGGTTCCACAGATTATTTAGGTATATATATATCATCACTAAGTGATCCGAACTCGCGATAGGGGAAACTCAGACATCACAACATGTACCTTTACGGAGCTTTTACGGGAGATCCTCTCACCGTAGCTGTCAATCTGATCAAAAGACTTGTTCAATGGCATTAAAACGAGATAAAACGCGGCTGAATCGGTTAATCCATAGGTTGTTAATGTTTCTGGGTAATAATTAGTTTTATTTATAATCCATAATTCCATTTTTATGTAAAAATCGGAGAGTAAAAATTAGCTGCTAATGGTAGCCACCAGAGTTATCGCAGCTTCCGGTCTTGGCTATGTGGCAGTCTCACACACACACATTACCAAATAAGGAGTATGTGGGAGTTCCCCTCGATTCCATTGGCTCTGACGGTTAGAAAGAGATGTCAATCAGCAAAATCGAACAAGGGGGGCCAGAGATAGGTCAAATCCACCCAAATGACCCCAGAAGTGGTTTTTTTTTGCTAAATCTCTCTAAAAAGGTCAAATTTCACTTGTTTTGCATCAATCTTGATACAGGGTACTTGTTATATGTTGTAGTTTGGATTCCTAAAGCTTTTAGTCTACCATCCCATCATTCAAGGGTGGTTTTCACTATAAGTAATTTTTTTTTGGACGGACATTATCATTTACTTTTTTTACTGTGTTCAATCTGAATTTACTTTAAAATAAAAACATCTATATTGATTCTGACTCCTTCAGCACTCACTGGATCGGTTCGCAACTGAGTGTGAAGCGGCTGGGATGAGGATCAGCACCTCCAAATCTGAGGCCATGGTTCTCAGCAGGAAACCGATGGACTGTCCACTCCAAGTAGGGAATGAGTCCTTACCCCAAGTGAAGGAGTTCAAGTATCTCGGGGTCTTGTTCTCGAGTGAGGGAACAATGGAGCGTGAGATGGGCCGGAGAATCGGAGCAGCGGGAGCGGTACTGCAGTCGCTTTACCGCACCGTTGTGACGAAAAGGGAGCTGAGCCAGAAGGCAAAGTTCTCCGTCTACCGAGCCATTTTCGTTCCTACCCTCACCTATGGTCATGAAGGATGGGTCATGACCGAAAGAACGAGATCGCGGATACAAGCTACGAGATGGGTTTTCTCCGCCGGGTGGCTGGTGTCTCCCTTAGGGATAAGGTGAGAAGTTCGGTCATCCGGGAGGGACTCGGAGTTGAGCCGCTCCTCCTTCGCGTCGAAAGGAGGCAGTTGAGGTGGTTCGGGCACCTAGTTAGGATGCCACCTGGGCGCCTCCCTAGGGAGGTGTTCCAGGCACGTCCAGCTGGGAAGAGACCAAGGGGTAGACCTAGGACCAGGTGGAGGGATTATATCTCTTCGCTGGCCTGGGAGCGCCTTGGGATCCCCCAGTCAGAGCTGGTTGATGTCGCCAGGGAAAAGAAAGTTTGGGGCTCTCTGCTGGAACTGCTGGAACTGCTACCCCCGCGACCCGACCACGGATAAGCGGGAGAAGATGGATGGATGGATGGATTGATTCTGACACTTCTACATCCAACTCACAGGTGTAACCTTGCTTTGAGAAAAAATATTATTAATTGAACCCTTTTAGAAGGGAAGATATGGTCATTTATGTCATTTTCGAGCCTGAGACCTGAAAAACAGGCTCGGGGTTTAACAGGTTAAAAATACAGCATTTTCCTATAATCAGTTAGTCAAATCCAGCTTCGTGTTGCATTTATTTCCTTGGCATACTCTCCTCCTCTAGCTCCTCTTTTGAACTACGGAAATGGAAGAATGCATTTGTCATTTTCAAAACATCTGAGAGAGTAATTCAAAAGCTTCTCTTTTTCACCACTTAGGACAAAATGTAAGGCATGGTCAACTAAGCTATATCTGAAGGCTATTTCAATTGAGCATGTTACAGTGCTGGATAACAACATTTTCCACAAGCCCTGCCTGTTCTTAAGCAAAGAAAGTTGTTATATTTTGAAATGTTGATTCTACAAATGTTTATCGACTCCTTCAACCTTCTTGTCACATTCACAGACAGCATAATGGTGTTGCCATGGATGCACCACGAGAGAGTCTTGTTTTTACTTCCAGCGTCTCTGCCTACTTTTAATTGCCCTGCCATAGTCCCAGTTGTAGCTTAATGTCATTAATACTTCAGGGTGTGGCAGTAACAATGTTTTAGTCATCCATAGCTGAGCTGCCCCTTGTTGGCCTGCAAACTACACTTTATTTAAACTCTTGACTCTTGAGTGTCAGGTGGTCTTCTCTGAGGCTGCAGAGAATGACCACCGACCTGCTGACCTGTACTTCAGCACAAATGGATTAACAGTGACAGTGGTGACAGTCAAAACACAGAGGTAAATCCCATTTGCCCATCATCTTCCTGTTCTAACTGCCCCCGATGATTACTTTGACAAAAACAAGACGAGACGCTACACACACACACACAGACACGTCACACCCACTTACTACGCCCTTCCCTCAATGTCAGTCACCAGGATATAGGGGCCCCTCACGAGTAACATGATCCATGGACGACCTGAGGTTAGAGTTGGAATCCTAACCCACAGTAGTTGAAGACAAAAGAGTGACCGGTCACAGTTAAATGCTAACATGCAAACCATAAGGTGGTAGGATTATGGATAACATTCCTTCAAGCCTGGTCAAATAACCTAAAAGGCAGCTCTTTGTCATGAGGTCGCATCAAGGTAGGTAAAAGCCCCTTCAGAACAAGAAATAGCTTGTATCACCACCGTGCAAAACACCGCTACATCTCTATGGCGGCTTTGTTTCTGCACTACACATTGACTTTCATTCAAAACATCTCTACCAGCTGTTCTGTATTATGACACATTCAAATCCTAGAGTGATGCTGAGAGGGTTGTTCAAAGGGCATTTTTTAAAGACAGGTGTTTGTATGGAAAGAGTTGGCATACATGCCTGTGTTGTAATGAATCTGAAGTCAGTGCTTCTGTAAACCCAGAGCTGGCCTTGGGGCTATGTGGGAGCTATGCATCGCAAAGTAACACACTGCATTCCAGTCTACTCTATCACACCTTGTCTTCAGCTGTTGGCCTCCACTGAATGATTGAGTGAATGACTTGTATGAAACAAAGCTTTAAGAAGGAACTCCCAGCCCCACCTAGACCTGCATCAAGCCCTCAACAAGTACAGATAATAGAAGTAGTCAGGTTGAGCCAAGCAATAACAGAGGGGATTAGTTAAATGTCTGGTAGCTGTCACGTAGCAGAGCGTACCCACATAGACTATCAGTCCGTGTGTATGTGTGTTCAATCCATTGCTCATCATACATCACATTCGCTTGTGTCTGGAAACTGCCTGCCTCACTTATCATTTCCCTGCAACCAGTTTTTGTATCGGTGTGTTTGTGCGTGAGGGACTGAGTCACAGTCAGACCAAAGGCAGGGTGAATAGATAGGAAGGATGGCAGTAAAATGGGAACAAAAACTGATGACTCAGAACTCAAATCCTCCTCTGTCAACAACGTTCAGCGGAATTAGGGTTTGTCATGTGATTTTGTACATATTTTATAGCCAAATTATATTACCAAAGAAGCCAAGCTGGAAATAAATGGGACACAAAATCCCCTAACAAATGTGTTTGTCAATACAACCACATAGCAACCCATTAAATAGGAATTAGTGATATAAAAGTAGAAGATAAGCACTCACTCAAAGGCTCTATTGGAGGTCTGTATCAGAGCAGACAAAATTACAGGCATATCTCTCAATCTTTGCGTAGCTGGCAGAGAGAGAGATAGTGTAAGTTAATGTATAACCACTGAGTGTGGGACTACAGGAGGTAGCTTTACAAGGGCAGCAAAACAAATCAGAAAACAACAAGAGTCAGAACAGGCTGCACCAAAGAGAATTGATTTCCCGTTTGTCTTTGAGTTGACCAACTTTGTTTACACGCATATAACAGAAAGAAGAAATGGGGGGTTAGGGTTTGTGTAAGAGTGTTAAGGCCTCCTGTGATCTCTGTATCCTTTGAAGACCTGAACACAGATGGTGAGTCCGTTGAGAGGAAATCCATCATTTCTGACAGGACTCAACAACACCCCGATTACCATAAATGTGAAACTGTGAGTCCAGGCAAACTTAGGCCATGTGCCACCAGTCTCTCCTCCCTGGTTCTCTCAATGGACAACATGTGACAGTCACCTTGGACCTGACCAGCATCTCTCTCCACACCAAGGACTATCTTATTATGATAGAGCAGCAAAAGTCCATAGGGAAAACACAACACCAGAAAGACATCAATTCAAAATAAGACATCAAATGAAAATAATTCTAAATCATGGTATAAAGGGGATATGTTGCCATATATTTACTTTTAGAATATGCACATTACATGTCTGTGCGTCACTTTTAGACGTTTATGTGACCAAAAACCAGAGTTGTAGCACTAATAGTTCACACTATCAACAGGTTTACAGCACTGCAAACTTACGGATTGTGACTTTCTTGGGATCAAACTGGCGGATTTCTCCCTGTAGCCTTTGCAGTCTCCCCTGAATCCTGCAGGATCTTCTGAACACCATGCCTGCCTCCATCTCGATGGCCAGGAAGATGTCGCTAGCATGTCGAGAAAGGTCGGAAAGTTGGTGAATAATGTTTACAAGTGTATGACAGCCAACATCATCCAATGAAGAGAACAATACGGGTTTTCGCAGTTTGCCTTTCCCGTTTTCTTCCCTCGGTATCCAGCCATCACACGGCGATAACCTGCTAACACGCCGCGGCTCAATGCTCCTCTGATGAAAGGGCATATTTATTTCATACCAATAACTCCAGCGGGACCAAACACTGTTCGCGCAAAAACCTTACAGCTTTTAAAACAAATCCAAGACTCATCGCCGTCCTGCTATTATTTGCGAAGCAGTAAAATCCTTCAATCCCGCCATATTTTTGTTTTTCAAAGCATGGGACTTTGTGCTGCTGTACACTGGAGACGTTGCCTCCCAAAGTCTATTCAAATTCAACCCGACTGAGTGCAGGCTGGAGAGAAAAGAGAAAAAAACACAAGGAAAGTAGGGGGGTAATAAAAACCCGGAGAATACTATAACCACCTGTAGCAACTGGAACTGGAGCCAGATATTCAAACGGAGGCTTTACCTGAAAGTCAGTTACACGGTCTGATGGAAAACATGGACCGGAGCTCCTCCAAACTGAACCGGACGGGCTGGGGTCACCAACAGACTGAAAAGATAGAAATCACAGCGTGAGGTTTAAAGTTAGTATATTTATCATGGTCTATAAACCACTATGTCTAAGAATAGTAACTCAAATTCACTTTGACTCCTTATTTCACAGCAATCCCTTCAATTATGAGTAATATAATAACTTCAGACTAATATTACATATCACTGTCGTTAGACGCTTTTATCCAAAGCATACCCACAGGAGCAATTTGGGGTGAAGTGTCTTGCCCAGGGACCCAACGACATGCTGACTGCAGTGGGGTTTGAACCTGTGACACCCTGATCCCACCATCAAGGCATTATCCACTGCGCCACGCCCACACACCTAATACCTAACCTTTAATTCCCTAATTTAATTTTGAATGTAAATACCCAGAATAATGTTATGCAAATTCAGGTGAAGAGTTTGGGACAATTAATGTACCTTTTTATTCAAATTGAATAGTTCTACTCCAAGTAGCATAACAACTTCACAGTAATGTCACATTAAATGCAGATCTAGCCTAACTTCTAAAACTCATGGAGATAACATTTACTTTTTTTAAATGTAGCCTATCTTTCTTTTGAAAATGTGAATAAATAAACCTAATTAAATGGACATTATATAAGGACATGGTGATGTACCTGTTCGTTTAGGATGTGTTGTGGCATGTTGCTAATTTCCATAGTTAGCTAACCTAGCATAAGAATTGCTAAATTACCGTTTCGGGTTATTTATGCTTTTAGCAAATTTTAGCAAATAACAATAAATCCTGACGGCGTGGGCATTATTGTTATCTGTTGCAGCTGGTGAAACTATATTTTCTGATATGTAATGAATGGCCCACCAAACACCCAGGTCGTCAGTGGACAAATTAAGCTTACTTTAGTTAAAATTGTAACATTAAGTAATCTACAATACGCAACAAAGAAAATGTATGTAACAAAGCAAATGTTGGATGTTTGCTCATACCTCTTAAAGAACCCTTGGACAACACATTATGTGAACACTTGTCTGATTTATCTCCTCTCAGTGTTACACAAGGCATTTTTGTCCTGTCCACGGCCTGGCATTCCCGCCGCCGCTCTTTAAATTCCAAAGAGCAAAACTAGCATACCTTCTACACCCTTTAGCTTTAAACCTGTGGCCTTACATTCTTATAAAACAATGTCCAGTTGCTCAAATGTGTCTCTCTCTGTAGTGTTAATTGTGCCACCTGGTGTCTTCAAGTGCACACAGCACCTCCATGAGAGTCTCTATGTAACAATTAATGTAAGTGTTTAGTACACTGTCGATTTTGTCAATACTTAGTGTAAATCTAACAATTCCTCTCATATTGGTATGCACACCGTGGCAACAGTTAATAATATATAAGATTGTTACAATTCTGCTACAACTGAGTATAGTAACATCCCATGTGCATCATGGAAACATTTAAGTATATTTTCCTGTTATCCTGTATCACAATGAGTAATATCCGCATTTGTCCTTTCCTGCACCAAGGGCCTCTGAAGCAATTGGTTACACTGATAATATTCCACCGGCTTAACTCTACATTTTAGTTTTTTAGATGGTCACTTTTGTGTTACTTTCCACCATGGAATCGTTAGCCATTGAAATGTACAGAGTCCTTCTAGGGTCACATGGTGGTAAAAAAGTCTTATATGTGAATCAGTGCCAATGGGTATGTTTCTAAATGTAATAGTACCTTACTCATTTTGGAATTGTATCTATTCTGGTTTTACTTTAAAGCCTAATATTACTAAATACAACATTACATCTGGTGTAGCCTACTTATTAGTAGAGTATGTCAATACCATTCTTAATGTCCTTGCATTTTGAACATTTTCTGACTTTTTATAGCAGGGTGGACACGGGTGGATCTAAATTAATTAATTAATCTTATTAAATACACCTTTGGTTTTCCTGATACAATGTATGTTTTTTAAGCAGTTTATAAATTAAAAGGTTTGAATTCATTAAAGCTTCATCAGACAAAATAAAAAACTGTGAAATTACAAAAGCAAACAAAACCATTTTAGAGATAAACATAGGTTTAATCAAGATTAAATATATGCCCCATAAAAAGATTTTGCAACTCATAAGAGAACTAAACAAGTCAAAACAATACAAAAAGATGAGCTTTTCTGTCTGTAATGTCAAGTCTTAAACTTTCTACGAGTTTTGGACTTTCATTCGGGTTAAAATGTATACATATCTCATTCACCATATTTTACAGAGCATTGATTTTCAAAACCATAGCCTTCTTCCACATCTAAAAACCCATACATAAACTCATTTATAGAATTATTTACATACAAGGCTTGAACAAGTCAACTCAAACCATTTGGTGCGCAATAAGAAAAACAAACATCACACATCAGAACATTTGAGAACCTTCTTGAACTGTATGGCTTGTTTAAGCCATTTTGTTTTTACAAATCACTGAATGGATGGGAGGCAGGAGTGGCCTTTAATTAAATAATATCGACTTGCACTCAGCAAGGTCATTGGAAGATTATTAATTTGCAAGTTTCTCCACCACTGTGTCTTTAAAGATTGGTTGCATACACACAAAGAAAATGTACAAACACAGCTCGATGAGTGATAAAGTAGCACACACTGCTCGAAATGCACCAAGGTGGTAGGTACATAGAGCATGTACATGTAAATGTGAAACTGAACAGAAAAAAATAAACTTAAGAATGGCAACAAATTAACTAAGAAACAAAAGTTGATTACACCAAGTTGTCCCAACTGAGTCAAGTAAGCAACCACGTCACCAACAAATACATCATCTTAGTTTATTCACAACACCTTAATCGAGATGACAATTTGCGTTCATTCATACCAGAAAGGAAAAAGAAACAGACCAACACTGCATTTTGTGTATGGAATTAGATGTTTTTTGAGCGCCACAGAGATGTAACAATGTATCATGACCTCTAAAAGATGGACTTTCTTTATTTTAAGGAGTATTTGTGTGTCAGAGCTGAGTGCAGCATCTCATAACTCAAACACAAAAACCTCCGGGGTTAATAAAGATATAACATTTGTAGTAATACTAGCTCCTTTTCTTGATTCAATCATGTAGAATAATTAGCAAAGGAAACTGGGTGATTTTATGTAATCAGTAATGTAGAAACGAGAGAACAAATTATGTATTTGATCATGTTTTTTACCGTATTATTTTGAATAACACAGTGAGATGCTTGAGTTTATAAAGCCCTAGGGCCTACTTTTCCATGTGCATTTCATTCTACTGTATATTTACTCCTTAACACTCATGACAGTAACCATGGAATGACTTCTTGCCTGTCCTTCATACATTTTGCCAGCAGACCCCATTTCAAAATATCTACTCCTGGTGCTCTCTGTCAATCATATTATATTAAGAAATAAAGAGGGACTGTTTTTGTCCAGAGATAACTCAAAAAGAGCACTACTTCCACTGAACATTTTCTCAAAACTTCATATATGCATGGTGGCTAGGGGAGAGAATAACAGACTACTGTTTTACAACCACAAAAAAAGATGGTTTGTGTACAACGGTGTTGTTAATGTGTGAGAGAGACTTGGCAAAGGCTCTCTTGGACCAGAGGCATAGTGTTATGAAGTACATTTGCAATATAATTCGATCTTCAACATTGTCTTGTGTTCTTGTGGGATAAACAACAAACCACTATTACGACCAAACAGGAAACGTTGGCTCGCAGAGTGCTTGGTTGCCTGGTTTCTGTTGACGGCTATGAAAGCGTCTCACTCAGGGCAGAAGCAGCCACAAGGCCACGTTGGACAGTGTCGGGCTGGGTGCTGACAGAAGAGGAGCCCAGGGGGAAAGGTGGTCGAATACAATATGAGAGCGAAGTCCTACAGCTCGGTCTATGTGAGAGCAGTGAGGACAGGTGATGGATTTACAATAGGAATACACTCCTCTTCCAAGGGCTCGATGACAGGCTCTAGCATGGGTGTATCATGAGACACGCATACACACATATTAGTCCATTTTCAAATCTAGGGCTCCAGATGTGTCACTTTGTCACCCTCTGGTGGTTTTGTCCAGAACAGATCTGGTATTTCCCACACACACACACACACACACACACACACACACACACACACACACACACACACACACACACACACACACACACACACACACAGGCTGTCATCATACAAATCTCCACCTACACACACATATATATGAACACACTCCTTGGCTCCCCTGTGTCTGTTTTCAGGCTTATCTGGTGTAGTAGACTCTGTAGTAAACACTCTTGGCGCGCCAGAGAGAATAGGAGTTGTCAAACTTAAGCAGGTAGACTCCGCGGCCGGGGTACTGGTGGCTGCCAGCATACACTTCCTCATGACAGTCCCGCCGGTACACCGGCACAATCTCATCCACCTGGGGCTTCCCCGCCTCCTTCTTCGCCTTCTCTTCCTCACTGGGGGGATCAGCTGAGGACACAAGAACAATGTGTTTAGCTCAGACAGAAAGCAGGAAGGAATCACCAATGAGTCTCATCATTAGGAATAGCACACACACAAAAGGCTTCACTATCATTATACAACGCTATCATTATACAACGCTATCATTATACAACGCTATCATTATACAGTGCTATCATTATACAGTGCTATCATTATACAGTGCTATCATTATACAACGCTATCAATAACCTTAATATTATGGAGTTAGTTTTTTACCACAATCCTGATCACACAATGGACATTACATTATGTAATTTGAGCAAACCAAAATCCATTCAAAGTGCTGTGCAGTGTTTGCAAAAAAAATCCCATTGCACATGAGGATTAAGGCATTAACATAATAACATAATACTGGCATAACGTTGCACCATTGTAAACCCGGGGTTAACAAGGTTTATGACAAATTGTGACAAAATATCTTGCACAAAATTAAGTGTTGTTACACTAAACACAAAAATGCTACTGCTACTCCAGCTGACAATTAGGACAGGTGTAATTGCTGTTAACAAAACCAAGCCCACTGCATAAAACACAAGCAGGAATTCCTCCTTAAAACTGTGATGTTTATCTATGGCGTAGTAAAGTTCTGAACTTGAGATAAGAATATAATATCTGAAAAGAAGTTAAACAACTCTTCATTGGCCAATGAGCAAATTAGGTAAATCAATAAAACATACATTCTTATTCAAAGCAGCCACTTAAAGATGAAGCTCAATAACCACCATTACTTATTATGTAATTAATTGTATGTAGTATATAGTCACCATAGCAAATGGTTCTGCACCTTAGATCAAAAGAGGAACAATGACATAATGATGGTGTATTTTTCTTGTAGTGTAACTAAGGGAATGGCTAGTACAAGTTTCATATTTTTTCGTTTTGTTTATTTAAACAACCACCACTAAAGGTCATGTCACGCCTGCCAATTTGGTTTTTATTTAGTTTTGTTTATAAATCAGAAACACTGCAGGTATATTCGAACATATGTCACCTTCTTCATCGTCGTCCTCATCACTGGATTCTGACACGTGCACGCTGACAGAGGCAGTAGAAGCGTCCGTCCACTCGAAGAAGACCCCAAAGCCGATGTCGTAATAGTCCGTGGCAAACTCCCAGAACAGGTAGGCGCCCTCCTCGTGGGTGGGCACCCTCACTGTCACCACCTCACCGCGGCCCACCGTGATCACACTGTCTGCGTCCTGCCGGATCTTCTCCTTGAAGTCCTTGATCTGTGGCCGTGTCCACATGGAGGGGGCGGCGATGACTGGTGGGGAGTCAGCTGTGAGCAATGAACACAAAATTACATGTTAGAATCTGTTGCGAAATCTGCTTATACAGCCGTCCTTTTTATATGTTTTTTTTTCCAGAAAACAGACTAGATGCCAATCTTGCTCAACTAACAAGCCATATGTTTACACGATTGTGCGTGTGCGTGTGCATGTGTGTCAAAGACAGAAAAAGAGCATGTGTGCCAAATGTCAAAAGGTTATTTTTGCAGTGCTGGATGACCATCCAACTTTCCTCAAAACATTGTTTTGAGGGTGGTGAGCCACGCATAGGGAATTCATTTGGCTCAGGATGTATGTTTTGGAATCAGACCAAGGCCTTGTTCATTGCTGTCGAGTGCCTACTCTTGTGAAAGCACAATGTGTGGCTGGATGATAGCAGCCTATCATGTATCACTTGTTGGAGCTCCTCTCCTTCCTGACCTTCAGGTCACATCAACAAGGACACAGCAGATACGAATCAGGTTTCAAGTTCTGGTATAAAGCTTTGTTAGTTTGAGCTTAGATTCCTTCCAGTTGTTTGTGTTTTAATAAATGAGAAAAACTACAGCCCACCAACCTAATAAAGGGCCGTTCTCTGAGACCTCCTCTGCCGGCTCGGGCTCAGGCTCCCGGTCCATGCTCTCAGAGTACGAGTCTGACTGGCCTCCATTGATGGTAGGGGCTTCTTCCCCGGCAGGAGGTGAAGCTGCACACATCGGTCCTGCTGCTGAGGCGACGAGGGGTTCACCACTACTGAAGCCGCTGGATTCAAGGGAGCCCTGCACCATCGAATCCGCCTGCATCTGCTGCTTCTGTAAGGCCGCCTGGGACCAAAGGAGGACAACACTGAGTTAGGACATACTAGGGACTTATACCAAGATTGTTAAGTTACTACAATGCTTTTGGAATGATGATTCGTGATTTGATATGGGCATATATGATACATACGATAATGATATCCTGAATTTTCATCCTGACGAGTTCACTTGAGATTAAGCATATCAGAAGATACCTCAATTATTTAAGAAGCTTAACTATGAAAAAAATGTGTTTTCATCTTTTGTAAACCCTTTGAAAGTATCTGAAATTGCAATTTGGTGCAAGACCTTTGTTGCAAATGCTTTATTGTGTGTACCTAACAATCAAGTGTGTCAGTAGATTGTGTTCTATTATAGAAATGAATGCTTTATTTTGCAAATATCTAAGTTCCAAATTAAATGGAAAATCTAAAAAACAAGAAATCAATCACTGAAAGTCTATCCATGCTAGTGATGACACAACAGCTACCTGTTGCTGAGCAAGCTGCACCTGGTAGAGCTGCTGCATGTACTGCTGGTAGTGTTGCTCCTGCAGCTGACGGATGAGGCCCAGCTGTTGCTCCGGGCTGTTGGGGTATTGCTGAGCAGCGTACTGTTGGAACTGCACTGCCGTCTGCGCATTCAAAGCCGCCATTATCTGTTGTCTGAAAACCAGGAAACGGGCAGAGTCGGTGAGGAAGAAAATACAGGAAATGGAGAGGAGGGAATGTTGGACAGTGGACAACTGTAGGATTGTATCTTCGAGAGAAGAGTGATAGAGGAGGCATTGTCTTCTTTTTAGCAGGTATCAGCCGAGCAAGGACCTTGCAGATATCACTGTCAGAGAATTTTTAGTAATCATGCAAAATGTAGCATTTGCAAAAGACAGCGGTGCAGATAAACATACTTCTGCTGCTCAATCCGTAGCCGTTCGTCCTCTGCATGTCTCCTTTCCTCTTCCTCTCTCCTCAGCCTTTCCTCCTCCTCAAGCCTCCTTCTCTCCTCCTCCTGCCTTTGTCGCTCCCTCTCCTCCTCCTCCAGACGCTGACGCTCCTCCTCTTCTTTCCTGGGGTAGAGCAATGACATGAAGGATATTGTAAATTATGCAAATGGTAAAATTCCTCAAAACATTTCATAGACCGTAGTCAACAAATGTTCGTCAATACAAATGTCAGTAAAACAAAAAATCACTACTACTTTCACAGGTTCGCTGGATAGGCAAGGCAAGGCAAGTTGATTTATATAGCACCTTTCAGCACCAGGCAATTCAAGGTGCTTTACAAAAATGAAAGACATTCAGATAAAGGCATTTAAAAACAGTAAAAGATAAAAGAAACATTAAAAGAAAAACAAAAAATGAAAGACATTAAGAAAATGGCATTTAAAATCAGTCATTAAAAAGAAAAGCTAATAAAATAAAATAAACATTAAAAGATAAAAGTTACAGTGCAATTATTTCGGTTCTTGATTTTTTATTTATTCACAGAACCTCCCTTTGGAAATCCGAACATTTCCGTCCCGATTGTTAATTTAGACTGATTGTTTTCACCATGTTATGCTCGCATGACATCCACAATCGGACAGGATAGGCCGAACTAAGTCTGTATTTAACACTGAAGCAGAGAGATCCTCCTCGTGAACTGGAGTCGGGTACCTTACCTTTTTCTTTCCTGCTCCTCCTTTTCGATCTTGTGTGAGGTGACGTATGGAGCAAAGAGGTTACAGCACTTGTTCAGCATCTTGACAAACTCCACCATGGCCTCCTCCTTCTCCATGTTACCTAGGGAAGCCCACTCTTTCCTGCAAGCAGAGCAAGATTGAAGGTGAGGATAAATAATATAGGCAAGTGGGCTCAGTCATTCCGTTTTTGTTTTGTTTACTTCTTTCTAGACACGTTCATATTTAATAACAGCAAAAAAGAGGAATTAAAATGTGTCGCGTTTGTAACAACCATTGTTAATTAATAACATAAAGAAACTCTAAGTGAACTCAATCTTAAAATCTGTGTGTCATTACATTTGTGCAATAAGGGAATATATGTGAGTGGAAAAGGCTAATAGCATTTGTAGTTAATTTAACTATTTTGACACCAAATAGCTGAAACAACTACCATTTTTCAAAGGGAAAACACACAAAACCAGATGTCTGCTGGGGTTACCTGCGGTCGCTGCCCAGGACATCAAAGAAACCGACCTCCGGTGAAGCATCAGGATTATAAGGACCCAGTAACACCTGTTTGTGCAGAGCCACCAGTCGAAGCTTCTCCTCATATGTCGGGTGAAAGGCCTTTCCATCTTTATCTGAGAACAGCAATGTGGGAGCAATGAATTTGCATTCATTTGGTTTTTACACCCAGCAGTTAAAAGGGGTTGTGAATACTACAACACAGCCTTGTGTCATGGTACACTATACTAGTAACAACAGTAATAGCATTTAGGCTATTATATTGTCTAGAGTGTTACCTCATAAAATCCTTGTGACTTCAATCCGAGAGAAACGTCCAACTTTCTATGTGAAGGCCTACAAGTTACGCAATTAGACCTCACCCTACTTGACTTCAAACACATGACTACAATACAAAGCAGAGATCACTCTCGCACGGTGTAGTGGGACCAGATCCAAACCTGTTTGCACAATTATCACAAGTGCTTTGCTCTTATATAACCAGTAGCATTGCCAATTTTTTTTTAATTAATGTACCTTTTGAGGATGTCTGAAAGGTAAAGGCAAGTGGAGCAACCAAGCGTGGAATACACTATATATATATATATATATATATATATATATCCAGATTTCTTTTAAATACATTTCTTCTAAGTCCAAAAGACATCAAGGCTGATACACTTTAAATACAATGCTGTTTGGACTTGCTACTTCTTGAATTCAAATGAGTTGTTGATCTTGAAACTCAACATAAATACAATTTTTTTTTAAGCAGCACAAATGCAATGGTTATTACATTACATGTTACAATGTAATGTAATATTATATTGTAATATTATATTGGATATTTTATCCAAAGCGACTTGGGGTGAAGTGTCTTGCCCAGGGACACAACGACATGCTGACTGCAGTGGGGTTTGAACCCCTGAAACCCCCTGATCCCAACACCTACGGACAACCCACTACGCCACACGCCCCCTATGTTATGTGATAACACTGTTTCTAATGTTGTCTTAATAGTGCTGCTAATAACTCAGACTGCTTGGATACAATAGTATTCCAGATATATGCATAGAAAACAGAAACATGCTGTCAATGCTACCAACTTGTGCTTTGTATTGGATTTCCTGTTGGAGGTGTAGCAGTAAGGGAGTGGCATGTGCACGGATCATATGAGTAGGCAGTTAAACAGTTCCAGTGGTCATACAACCCTGTGGGAACTGGAAACGTGGCTTTTAGCAGCGATATAAATGGGTTGAGCTCAGATCAGACTATGTAATGCCAGGAATAACCAACCTCTAAGGCACAGTGGTGATATGTCAGCGTCTAATTGATCAGAGAAAGATATCTGTAAGCAGCTGACATGCAGGCTCCCTTTAGCCGCATCAATGACAGGGCAGGGCGTGTTTAAAGCCCACAAACAAATCACTATGAGGCACCATTCAGTTAGCATGAACAGCGTCTTACATTACAGCTGATGAAGCAGTCGCTTGACAAGCCAGGTTATTCTTTCCAAAACACAAATAAAAGTACAAAGAAGGTACACAACACAAGGGGAAAATATGGATGATATTGTTTTGAGGCCACGTATTGACACACTCGGAAGTGGCGTGCTTATTTTACCCTTTAACAACCAGCTAGCAGCCTGTTAGCTGCGCTGACTGCTGGTTAGCTTTGAAGCTAAAGAAATATTGCGGCTGACAGCAGCAGCCCCGGTGACAGCAAACGGCTAACTCCACCGAACGGGTGACTCGTATTTAAGTCGGTTCTTCCTGCTATCTGCTTCTTTACGTGACATGCGTGAGATTTATAACACATGTAAAATACCTTTGAAGAATTGAAGGCCCATTCCATACAGCTCCAGCAGAGGAAAGCCCCATTTCCTCTCTATGGCTGATCTGGCTGTCTCTCCATCTTCCCCTCCCGCTGCAGCCGGTGTGTCGGTCTCGGGCTCCGCGGCTTCGGGCTCCGGCTCCTGGGCCTGGAGCTGCTCGTCCTCCGGGTCGGGACTGAGGGTGAGGCCATCGATAGAAACTTCGAGCCGGCTGGAAGTAGCACTGTCGAGGTCGCCGCTCTGAACCTCTGTCGCCATCATGTAGACTGTCAGCTGAAGCGGCCACGTACCTACTTCCGTTTAGTCTTGGCGGAAGTTCCGGGAGGTTTTTTCTTCCCTCGATGTAAATAATGACGTCGCATTAACAGATCAGATAAATATTTACACCAATTATTTACTTTTTAACAATTGGGAGTGTTATAAATCGGAATTTCCTTTGAATGCTTTTGTTTTTTGTTTTTTATACAATGCATAACGTTTTTTAATTTTTTGTATTCAAGGGTTTATTTTATCATGAACATATGTTATTGTGGAATTTGAAATGACTTTTTTTATATATAAAATAGATTGCGCTGTTAACAATATTAATATTTTGGAGTTTAAATATGATAGTATTATTTAGGCTTGCAGTCCTTTTTATAAAAACATAAACATTTTGGGATCCATTTAAAGGTGGGGAAGGTACATTTGCGAAACCGGCTCGAGATCGCTAGAATTTGAAAATACACAACCGGAGAAGATCTGCCACTTCCTTACAGAGCCCCTCCTCCAACACACACGAACGCGCACATGACCAATGAGGGCACGAGATAAGTTTGTGCCCCGATGGAAGGCTGACAGGCAGGTAGGCCATCCAGTTACTTTAGCCGACCCGGCAAAACGGATTGGTTGTACTTTTTACAGTATTACGGCTTCTACAGATGACATTTTTGTATGGATTTGTTGTCAAAGCACTTAAGATATTCATTGCTATCGCGATGTTAAGAGCATTCCATGGAATATAACAAAAAGTGTATCTTGAGCCGGTTTCTGAAACTTACCTACCCCACCTTTAATGGGGTAATTAAAGCTGTAAAATAAACATGATGGTCAAACTATGTAACAAAGACACCAAAGCTAAAATATATCATCAGCATTTCCTGTACTGACATGTTTTTTTTCCAGCAATGGCATATTTCCTGTAATAAGCTAACACTTATTGTCAATGTGTTAGGCCAGGGACCTTTTCCATCCAGCTCTTATATTAACAAAATGTATTCAAATAATGTTTACAATTGTTTGCTTAGAAGATATGTACACACACTATCATCATACTCATCTTCTGCTTGTGATTGCTATGAGCCTTTACAATGAATTATAAGTAAAGTAACTATAAAACATCCCTCAAATACACAACTGCCAAACTTATACCAACGGCTCATAAGACAATGAAATTTTAACATGTACCTGCAAACTTGTGAGGATAGTTTACCTGTCTGTCTGCAGGTTAAATGTATAGTGGTCAGGTCAAACTGTGGGCTAAACATTAGTCAGACTTGAAAGGTGTGAACATGCTTTTGTTTGTGTCTACAGTAAGCTGCCAACTGGAAATGGCCAGTAGAAATCCCAAAGTGTTTTGACTGTTTGATGTTTTAAAGTGCAGGCTGTTAACTACAATATACCAGCATTATTTTGTATCTATTTTGTCAAAAGAAAATGTCATGGGATGCCATTTTAAAAATGCTGACTTAATAAAAACACCAAAATTAAACATGCGTAACAACAGCAATGCTGACTTCACATTCATGATAGTGAGCAAGGTTACCAAAGAAAATGTAAATACTTCTTAACTTACTAGAAGCTGCCTGTGCATTCTGTGATTTTAACATAAAAGCCATTTGTAACCTGTTCTAAGCCTTTTTTCTACTGGTTAGTAAATATTATATGTGGATTTTTTTAAGGAAGGCCTCTTTTGAACCGGTCCATTCTTGCGGCTGTAACACTGCAAATGTACAGCTGTGACAGTAATAAAAGATGATCTTTGATATCTTATTTTTGTCAAAGCAACATCTACAATAAACATACCTCTCATGATATACAATGAAGCAATAAGATCACATCATCTCTTTGGTCTTAGGAAATTGAACATATTTAAATTTCATCGGTGTAAAGATATCCATGAACATAACAAGGCCTAACATGTGCTCAGTGATCTTGTGGTTCCACTCACAGTTTTGCGCTCAATAATAAAATAAAGGTCCATCAGGAACTGTAAGGTGCCCTCATGTAAATCTTCATTTGGACAAACAGCTTTTTCTGTTCGGGTGATCAACATCTGGAAATGATCTCAACTGGATCATGACTGGGATCACTTGAACTGAACATTTTGTAAGAGGGATCAGTCAGTATTAGCTAGTTTCCTGTTGTGTTATGTTTAGACTGCATTTTCGTGTACATTTTTAAGTTGTGGGTTTTGTGTATGTACCTAATGTAGAGTGTTTGTGTTTTATGCATTTTAAGGGCCCATCCAGGGACATCATAGCAAGTAGCTTAGACTATAAATAATGTGGTGTGTGGAATTGGATAATGCTACACACTTTTAGAATCAGAATCCCTTTATTTGTCCTGCAACAGGGACATTTTAACAACAGCAAGAGTGCAGATTAATAATAAATAGTAGACTAACATATTATATAAAAAAGTGGGAAGACGTTATAATAAAAACACGATAGATAAAAATAACAAATAACATATAAGTACACCATGGTTTAATAACAGATTTAAATATAAATTGAAAGAAAAGGTAGAGCGTGAATCACAGTAGGGTTTTAACAATAAACTTTACATACATCATATTTTCATGCCTGAAGAGCTTTGAAGCCACAGATGACCGATGAAGCATTGCTGTTCACTTCAGCTCTCAGAAAACATTGTCATAGTCCATTACAAAGATCAGGAACTTCAACAGCCTGATTTTAGCATAGCAATCTGGTCTGTGCACACAGGCAATACCCAATTAGGGCTCAAAGACAAAGCAGTCTGTGAACTGTGAATGATGTCTTTACCTGCACATCCTACCTGAACAATGCTGTATGTGTCAGAGGACAGAGATCAAAAAGTGATGTTTTGGATGTGAAATTACACGATGGCTGTCAAGTTATTTCCCCACAGAGCTCAACCAATATAACCAGAGAAACCTGTTGGTGTTTTTTTAGTCTGTGTTACAGGTCTCTTTGTGCATTGCAAGTGCAACTTCATACAATATACTCCACAATGACTTAACCCAGTCACAGCTGCATCAAATAAATCATATGATGATGCAGTAAAGATCTGGAATGCATTTGATATGCAATAGTGTCTCCCCACACCCAACGTAATTAACTACGATGCATGCAATTGAATCTATAATTGCCCATGTATGTAAATAACTAAAAATCACTCTGACGTAGGACACGAGCTATGCAACCATTATGTATAATACTTATAATTGTTATATCTATTCTGCTATTTCTTGCACTATTATTATTGGTTGTGTTTGTTTTATGTCCTATACATATTATGTTGCATTGTTGGAAGAGCCAGGGACTTAGCTTTTCATTGTCATATCCATACTGTGCACATGACAATAAAGCCTTACATCTTGAATCTATAATGAAAGCTTTATATATAGCCCCTCCAAAAATAAAGAGCTTTATATTTAAACAAAAAATATTATAAGGCAATCAAAATACAGAATCTAAGATATAAAACAAGATGACAAGACAACATAATTCATATACAGGGAAAAAAGGAAAATGCCACAAGATAATATAGAGACATAAGAAGAGGTTTACTGTAAACTGCCCCCCTGAGATCATTATTGTCCAAATATGTGTAAACAAATTAGTCTGTCTGTGGTTCTACCTGACCTATTGACTTGATCCCTCCTGAATTAATTGAAGTTGAGCCATTCAATAACAAGTGCCCACTCCTGCTTACTTTTGAGGTTTGTGTATTGAGATTAACTTTGTTGCCACTGAAAGGGGGCAGGAAGCATATATTTCCTATATACACCAGTGTGGAGTAGACCTTCAAAGACCTGAATATGTTCTTCAAAAATAACGTTTTTTTTACATTTATGGAAAAACAATCACCAACACAAAGTATAATCCGGTAGAATAAAGGCCGAGATGCAGAATCATTCAGAATAAACCTAAATACATATTGAATGATATTATTTTTATTAAAATAAAAACAAAACATGTAATAAAATCTTAATGCTGAACTAATGTGATATTTGAATCTTGCCTGTTAATATGTAGGCCTACACACACACATTTCAAACACATAGCAGGAAATTGTACAGTCTTCGCAAATTACGCATACATTCAGTTAAATACATGGAAATAAATACACTTTTCACAGCATAAAGACTTTGACCGGAGACAATATGATACAGCAATAATATGTATTTACTACAGCAACAAACAGCAGTCCGTGTGAGGGTTACCCGTTGAGGAAAAAGCAGTTTCCTATACTGTCTTTGAAGGCTACATGTCCATTATTACTTCACCCATTCCAAAGCGGATAAATGTTTTCACTGCCGATGTGTATTGAGCATGCAGATTCCATTACAACCCTTTTAAGAGACCTGCGGCCGCTCCACCGTCCCAGGTGCGAGGCCTTCACACCTCCGGAGGCCTGCAGACGTCTGAAGTTTGCGCACGGCCGCTGCAGTGCCAGCCGGCCCCGATGGCTGCCCCATTCACACATAGCCAGCGTCACCTTTGATCGCCGGGGGATTTAACCCCAGCGAGCAGCGCACCTCTCAAACAGTCGCTGGAAATAATACGAAGAGGAACATGTCTTCAGCTCATGGGAATATGCGAGTCGGGGATCTGTATCATTTTCAGATGTATCACGAGGGACCTTTGCAGACGAACAGCACGGTGAACTCTGGTAGGTGGCAAGGAATAAGAATAAGACTGCATTTTGCAAAAGCTATTACGTAGCCACACCACTGGTAACAGTCCATCACGACTTTGCAGCTGCTTCCTGTGCAAGAAACATGTCCTTCGTCATGTTTCTTTGGCTCTTACTTATTTCTGCACGCTTTCTTTCCAGATTATGGAGCTCCAGATGTGACCAACTACTTCAACTCTGCTAACTCTGCGCCAAGGGCAGAGAAATGCGTGGCAATACTGACCCACAGGAGAAAGAGGACTAACTTCACCCAGCAGCAAATCGAGGTGCTGGAGAAAGTTTACTCTGATACTAAATATCCTGACATCTACCTGAGGGAGAGACTGGAGGCTCTGACCGGGCTTCCTGAGTCCAGAATTCAGGTAAATTAACAGATCAATCAAAGATGTTGAGAGATTTTTCAATAAGCCATTTGATCAAAACAATTAAAGTACATCAGAAAACAAGTTATTGTGAATTGTTAAACTGACATATTTCTTTCATGCACACGTTTCAGGTGTGGTTTCAGAACAGAAGGGCCAAGTCTCGTCGCCAGGTAGGCTCCTCAGGCTCCATGAAGGTCCCCACAGCGCCAGCAGCGAGCCCATTCAGCCAGCTCCAGAGCAGGATGGGCCCAGAGAAAGGTAAACAATGCAGAAAATCATTGTTTTCTTGTTTTGGGTACCTTCCTTAGATTAAGAATTCAATTTTATTCCCATGGCCTTGGAACGTTTTATCAAATATGTATTAAAAGGAATAGAAATAAGTCTCAAACGTATCATGTGACCAGGTATAACATCTGAGGCTCATAGATAATAAATAGGACAGATTTTATGGACCCACTGATTTTGTTGGTATACCCATAAGAATATCTACATTTCTACAAGATTCTAATCAATGTAACATGTTTTATAAAAATGGCATTCTGGAAGCAGTGAATTATGGGATTTCACTCCCAATCTATAGGAAAATTATAAAAAAATCTGGAAGCAAGGCATGAATGTGTTCCCTCTGAGAAATAAAACAAATAAAGATTATTATTACATTTGGAAAAGGACCAATATTCTCTTGGTGTTCACTTCTACCCTTGATCGCCATGAAAAATGTTGCTTTTTCTCCCTCCAGTGTGATGAATGAGTAAAGTAACACTTTAATCGCCCTACTCTTCTTTTCTCTTCCAGTGTATGACAACAATCATGGAGCCGAGGCCCAAAGGATTGGAGGTTTTGGACTGGAGGACAGTTTCCGACCTTCCATGCACCAGAGCACAGATGACCCTCACAGAACCAGCATGCCCGCCAAGCCCAGCAGCTACGAACACACGCCTGTCTCCTGCCTCTACGACAAAGAGGGGTCGAGAGCAAAGCCTGATCAGATGCAGCGGCACAAGCTGAGCGTCAACGTGCCGTGCTGTAACGTCCACCTGTATCCCAAAGAGAACGAGCATCAGCCCAAGATGGAAGCCAACATGCCCGCCAACCAGGGCCCGAAGGTTCTGGTGGAATATGACAACTTCCCCCCCAACAAGACCATCGGCCCAGAGATGAAAGTTGTGATTCCTCCCATTCCCTCGCAGAATAACTTCAGCAGGTCATCGCCGAAGGATAATGGATGCCAAATCCAGTATCCATGTGTGATGTCCGCAGGAGATCGGTTCAGCCACTTCTCCCCGATCCACGCCACCGAGGCGCAGGACTTTACCGACTCTGACTCTGACTGGGAGAGCGATGCCTTGGCAGGCTTTGGTGGCTTTATGTGATATATTATAACAGCTGATATATATACAGCTAGTGTATACTTGTAGAGCAGTGCTTCTCAAAGTGTGGTCCGCGGACCACTGGTGGTCTGTGAGCGCCCCCTAGTGGTCCGTGAGTATATTGGTAATATTTCACATTTGAAATAAATAAATAAATGTAAGTTTTCCGCACTCTCGCGGGAATATTTCCGCAATGGAGCAAGCTTAAGTTTCACTTTCGATTGCATGATATAGCCCAGCGCAACACCTTCATCACACATGTTGCCACTTGTTTGTACCATTTGCAGGCGATTTGTAATCTGTTAAAAAAAAACGATGTGTTTTTGGATATTTGTGGAGTTAGGTGATCCGCGAGTGTTTTTTCATTGGTTAAGTGGTCCTTGGTATGAAAAAGTTTGAGAAACACTGGTGTAGAGGCAGTATACAATTGTTTGCAAAAAAGGAAAATGTGTATTTATTGTAAAATAGTAATAGAACTGTAGAAAAATAAATGTTGATTAATAAATACTAACAAATACAAGACTGCTTTGCAATATTATGTTTAATATAAAAAGACGGAAACATTTATATACAATTGCCCTGAGGCACTTTCATATACAACTTTACAAAAACTGAAAAAGGAGATTCTCTAGGAAGAAACTGCTGACTTGAATTTTTCGTGGGCTTACATCAGTGATGCAGGCTTAGTGTAGGGGGGGGGGCAGCAACAGCCATGCCAAATATGGAAATGCTAATATAATTTTAAGGAGTAAAAGGCATCAAAAACCCCCAGAGTTCTCCTTTATAAAAATACCAAAATCTCTTTTCAGTGCACACAAAATTACAAAAGCCATTTCTGATTACACAGCAGAAATGTAGACGACAGTCCTAATAATCAGAGATATTGTACAATTATCTACAATAAACAATTTTATAAAACATTCTTTAGCCTCCCTGTGCTTAACATCCGCGGAGCAACTGAACACAACACTTACAGGGGGAAACTTTAGAGATAGCAAAATACCATTTTAATAACCATGAACACCTACTCAAAAATAAATAAATATGGACTATAAAAACAGTAAGAATCAATGTTTGGCACATGGAACCAATAAATAACTGTGGAGAGGTTGTAGATGTGGATTTGTGGTGATAGCTAAAGGCTTTTTCAGATTTGTGTTTAATTGGGTGCACCAACATTCTCCTACAATAAAACGGGTGGGTAAAATACTTACGACATCATCCATTCAGGAAATAACGTCAGGAGTCTGGGCAGAACTCTGAGCCGTTTCCCAGAAACATCCACATTCAGATTGTAACCTTCTGGTCCAAAACGTCCACGTGAGTTATTTATGTTTGCAGTCTTGTATCAGTTCAAGTGAAAGCACCACCTCAAAAGACGATGTTAATGGACCGCACCTCTGTGTGTGGCGGGGGGGGGGGGGGGGGGGGGGGGGGGGCGGCACTCAGACTGCGTTGGTGTTGTTGGCAGAAAATGCGTGCAGGTTGCCCAGCTGACTAAGGCCGCTCTGGATGTGTGCAACGTGGATCTCAACATTGTTCTGGAAGCAACTAGAAACAGAGAGAAGGAAGTGGTTAAAACATGGTGACTCAATTAACTCTTCAATATGGAGTGAAATATAGCCATCATAATTAGAAATTAAGTTCATAGCTTCGAAAAAGATGGGAATCGAAGTAAGGTTTACAACACGCAACATTGTTCTCCTTTAAAATGTGACAGTTGTGTGTGTGTGTGTGTGTGTGTGTGTGTGTGTGTGTGTATCCATGGTTGTTTCCTAATTGAACGATATACTGTATACCCCATGCAGATATTTATGAAATCTGTTATTTTCGTGACATTTCTTTCTATTTTCTATTTCTTTGATTATATATTTATATGTAAATGTATCCATATGGTCTGTGACTCTAGTATAAGTATGGTATATACATTTGTTAAAATGCAAAAAAGAAAGAAGAAAGTCACAGAAATAAATTGTTATTGGAAATATTCAGTACTTGTGGCTGACTGAAAGTTGACTTAATATTGATTTGAATACTAATAAAAGACCATAATAAGTTACACATATTTGCCGTTGGCACAAATAGAAAATGGTGAGCCATCTCATCAACCACTGTTTGTTTAGTGTGACTAAGGAAGTGGAGATGAAGACAGTGCAGGTTCTTTTACCTGAGGTTGGAGGGATCAATCGACACCTTGATGTCATTAAGGGAGTCTGTTAGAGATTTAAACTCAAAAGAATTCAAGTCTCCTCCATCAGCCAGACACTGAAACAAAGCAGACAAAAAATAACAAGTTACCAAGGCATAGGACTAATATTAAAAAACTGTTCATAAACAACTGTTAAAGAAACTTCACAAAAGACTTATTAACGCATGTGTATTTTTTAAATTTCTCTACCATTAATATATGACATAGAAGTTCCTCCTGCCATAAGTTAGAGAACATGTATTCAGGACTTTAAAGCAGACAGTTTGTATTTCCTCTACCTTGATCTGTAGCAGCAGCGCAGTGAGGCGGGACATGAGCTGTGTGAGGCTGGGGTTGGTCACACTCTGCTGTCCGTCCTTCAGAGAGTTGCTCAGCTGCACCATCTGCTGAGCCTCGTCCTCGCAGCGCCGCCGCAGCTCTGTGGGGTGGTCGGCCGGCACCATGCCCTGATCCGGAGCCAGCTGGACGGACACATTAATGATTCACGTCATAAACTAGGCACTGTTATATCAGAATACCAGGGCATGAAATAGACCTGGATTTGAACAGCATTTCGATGTCTCTGTTTGTATCACACACATAGAGACATTGACATAAAGTTGACTGAAAGGTCACAATGAATCATTATTTTCTGTACTTGGCTGCAGGGGTTTTACATCATGTTTTTGTTTGTACTTACATCACAGCAGAACTGCTGGACCTCGTGAAGCACCTTGTTGAGATCTTTATTGAGCTGCTCTAGCTCCAGCACTGTGGTTGCATATCGCTTCTGGAAGTCCAGGTCAATAGGCATCGAGTACGACTTCTGAGCACAAAAACACAACCATAGTTAGTTTTGATGTATGCACCCCAAGACAACATTTAACAGCTTTTGGAGCACCTTTTTCAAAAATTATGATGATGATGATGATGATGATGATGTACCAGTTTCTCTGCCTCCGTGTTCATTTCTTTCAAGTGCTTGATGTGCTCTTTCTTGATCATGAGGATTTTCGACAGCCTTGTCTAGTCATGGAAAAATAAACAAAGAATTAGTTCAAACAAAGCGCTACACAGGTTTAGGATATCACATTTTATTGTTCCATTTGACAGGACGTATTTACCACTTGGACGAGGAACTTGACAGGAAAACCCCCCAGAGTATCTCCCTCAGCACCAGGCAGTTTGTTCCTCCACGGTGACAGGTTGATAAGAGGGTCATTATCCTGTTATTACAAACAATTATAAAGGACAATTCATTCATTCATCAATTCATTCATTGATCATAAGCAACCAAGAGGAAGAGATTCAGTAGATTTAGAACTGAACTTGATGAAGTGTACCAAGGCATGAACTGTGTAGCATATCCAAGTTAGATTTTGCATAAATCCATCAGCTACAGCTCTTCAGAATGAATGGGCTGTGTGTTCATATATAAATGTACAGAGCACATGTGAAGCTGCCAGTGTAGGAGGTTGACAGTACCATGAGGACAGGAGTCGTACCGGACGGGTACGGCCCTCTAGGCGGCGTCATGACGTTATGCATGTAGCGAGATATCCGGTGCTTCTGGGCAAAGGCTGAAATGGGCATGGTCTCATTGGGCTCATTGCTCTGGAAAACACAATATCATCTGAGGTTTCAAAACACATTCCGTAAGTCCAAATATTGCACATCTTTGTATCATGACCGTTTCTTATTTTACAAGGACATTCTAATACAAATAAAGACGAGCAAACTCAAGTTGTTACTTGTGTAGCCACTTCAGGAACAAACATAGTCGCTGAGAGGCTGAGGTCGAGCCTGGTTGCCAAAAATAAACGCTGCGATCCAAAAATGCATTCAACAAAATCTTACTATAAGAAAAATGATCAACTTATTATAACCTGCACAAATATATTTTCTGAATAATCACACAGGTGAAAAGGTGATTATAATCACTATGAGTGTCATCCAACTAATCCAACGCTTAATTGATCACAAAAGAATAAGTCATAATATTATAAACAAACACCAAAGCCAAAATATTAACATTCAAAAACCCTATTAAATGAAAAGAAATCCCCACTCTCTGACATGGCTCCTACAAGCTGTCTAATGTCAAGCACACTTTCAGGAGAGCTGTTGTGTTGAAAGAGGCGGTCCTTACCAACACTTCATAGTCAGGCACAGTGTGTGTTCCCAGGCCGCTGCGGTCGAAGGTGACGCGGTAGGTGGCGGCGCTGGTGTCCACCGCATCGATCTGCCCAGTGAACAACCCATCATGGACGCCTCGGAGTCTCGCTGTAGAGCAGGAAACAAAAACAAATAAATAAATTAGGATTTGTACTGGTAATACTGTTCGTATCAGTGTGAGACATCATTACTACTGTAACTACTGCAAACGCTTCTTAATGATCATTAAATTGTCCTGAAAATATCCGTTTCTAAACCATGCAACTTATCCAACTAAATGAACATTGTGAAGAAGTGTAGAAATTGCAGTGCAGAGAAAAACGTAACTGTTCAACAATAACATCAAATGTACTTTTATTAGGGACTGCATAAAATATATCAAAGTTGTTGTTTGTTTGTTTGTTGTTGGTATGAACTAGGGCTGCGCGATATATCGTGTCGTGACGATAATCGCGTTTTTTTTTCTCAGTCTCTGCATGCACAGCAAACCACCAATCAAAATCAAATCTGCAAAGCAAACGGACCCGGTGATTAAAGGTGAAAACACTGAATAAAATAGTTTCATGTGTTTCCCCAGGGAAGTTCGGCGCTGCTAACCGAGCTAGCTCAGCTTGTTGCTCTGATAACTTAAGATCCAGACGTCCGTGACTAAAATCCTTCATCCGGTTAAATATCGTTAAGAAAATACCAATTGTATAGCATTAAAGTTCAAGAAAGGATGGTTTGCGGAAAAAAAACTGTCTTTTCTTCAATTCCTGTATTTTTTCATATCGCAGGGGAAAAAATATCGCAATGTCAGTTTTTTCCAATATCGTGCAGCCCACAGAAAACTACAGAAATACATATTTTCCCATGTAATTTAAATATTCATTATTACATCCAAATTAAAACATCTGCACTCCCTACAATATTTATTTTCCGTTTAATTTGACAAGTTTTTCTTCACATCTGGTAAATACTGAATAAGTGGGTGTGAAGCAGGCTATTAGACTAGAATGATAATCATTTCTTAACAGTTAACCAGAGATGTGTAGCTGTTATAACTGCTGCTGAGGCTGCGTGTGTTCATTAGTGTCCTCCTACCAGTGACTTTGGTTCCTATGATGAGTGGCAGAGGGATTTCATCAGGAAGGTCTTTGCAGTTGGACACGTCAGACAGCTTCCTCTGCTGCAGCAGGCGCATCTTCTGCCTCTTCTGCCTCAGCGCTGTCCGCTCCTCAGAAAAGAATGCTGATGAACACCTGGGACAACAAAGCATAGCACTGTAACAGAGTGAAAACTGTTTCACATTTCAGACTTGGAAATGTCTAACGTAAATAAAGACAAACGTGATTAGTTCAAATGGGTTACAGAGGCACAGAGCGTAAAGACATACCGTCGAGGCTTCCCCATCAGTCTCCTGATTGTTCCCCACTCAACCCTTGTTAACTTTCTTGTTTTCAAGTTGGGGAAAGACTCTTTGAGGCACAAGCAGAATTCATTGTCACCCTCAAAGAGAGGTCTGGAAAAGGAAATAATAAAACAACAACGTTAACAACAAAACTCCTTCAAGCATTTAGAGGAGGTTTACTCCTGACCTCTTAAATCATTGTTGTAAATACAGATTATCAAAATCATTGAAGACCTCTTAATTGTGTATAATCCAACAAATTAATATCAGTTTTCTGAAGATGAAAAAGAGGCTTTACCTGTCGATATTGGAATAGAACCATTCGTAGATGCACCATTTGTGAGCTTTGGGTAGCTTAAGGAGGTTTCTTAATCTCAGCCCTATTTTCTGGGATGCTTTCTTATCTGGTGTCGCCACATTAGAACATTTCTGCAAAGCAAAACATAAACAGTCATTCGGTATACAGTATTCGAAAAACATAAAAATACCATATATTTAGCACTTTAAGTAGGGATTGAGTTTTACTTTATACAACAGTCATCTACCTTCTTGTCTGCAAACCATTACTATTTACTAGAACAATAACCTAAATGATGCTGCAGACAAAAATGGTACTGCAAGTTAACCTTGAAAAGGCCTAGCATAAAAACACAGGAAGCTAGGGGATGCTGTTGCCTCCAATTCCTTTTCTCTGACAAGCAGCAAATCTTTCACAGGGCCTGGAACGCTCACATAGATCATTGTGCTTGTTCTCTTACTGGTGAGCAGTTACTTGAAATGTTTACTTAGACACTGAGGCAATCCACTCTCGGTTGATTCAAATGATAAAAATAAGTGGATTGATTTAATTTTGATCAGAAAATGACACAATTGATAGAGAAGAAAGGATTTGTTCCAGAAGGCTATATACGCCAGAAAACCTGTTGATGGTGTGTTGCGTTTACCTGTGGCGTGGTGCTGACCCTCTGGCTCCTCCGAGGGGATCTGGATGGGACACGTTGCTGGGGCGACACCTCATCCTCCTCCCGAAACAAACGGCTCCTCTTTGAGCTCCGTGTGGGCTGAAAGACAAATGTGGACAGGAGTTTATGAATATTGTCAATAAAGCTACATTAATAAGAACATTTTCATACCAGTGGCAAATATAATTATATCTCTACTGTATTTTTTTGCCGTTTACACTTTGGAAATGTAGACCATAAATCCAACACGGCAATATAGTTTTCATTCTTAAGCAAAGAGGAGACAACATAATGTACATATAGGGTAGTGGCTTAAACACATTTTGCTCGTTTTTTCAAGAAAAGAGAGTATCATCACCAGACATGAGGATGATTAGAATTTGAGTGTTTCGATATATGTTGCATCGAATTAACTTGTGTTTTCGTATTTTTTTAAAGCTTAGCATTCATAATATTGTGTAAAACAGAAGCGTATCTCTTACTGTGTCCATTGTGAGGGAGGAGTTTCGTCCCCTGGTGTTGTGAGCTCTTGGGAAGTTGTTTTTTTCATTCAGAGTGTTGGACAAACTGCCTTCTACAGAAAAACAACAATGCCTTTATTTAAAATAGCAAAGACACCAGAAACAAGACCCCAGCGAGACCTTCTAAATACCAAATGTCGGAATCAAAACTATTCTCATTCTGGAGAAGATATAAAGGAAGTTTCCACTTAGTCACTGGTCTTAACATATTTTGAAAACAGCAGTGGAAGCCATAATAGGACTCCAGTTTCCAGTCATTCCCAATATACTTCCACACTTCAAAGAACAAATGTACAGATAAATAAAGATTCGGCCCACATACCTTTTAGACTGACAAGTGCCTCTGCCGAGGAGCCTGGGAAAGAAGACATATTGCGCTAGATCAGTATCACACTAATGGCATACAAATAACTCAATAATACTCATTATCATGTGACTAGTTATGTTATTATATATTAGTTATGTATTAGTTATACAATAACTAATAATGCTGTAAATATGTTACTGTCAATTTGTAAGCAATAAAGAAAAAAAGTTGGGTCATATGAATCGGAATAGAGTTCATTGACAGGTACATTAACAGAATAAAGTATTTACACCAAATATACATATACAAAGAAACTAAAAACCTAGTACAGTGAATATATGACAATCCACAGTATATTATATTTCAGAGTAGAGGGCTGTTCAGAGAGAGGTAGGGATATCTAAATGTGAAAACTATTCAGAGAGATGAAAATTAACATGGGTCAAACAGTATTAAAAATGAACCATGTGTTGTTAACATGATGTGCATTAATTAATCATGCTGGATGGTTTTACGTGTATGCAATAGGCTTACTTAGCTATATTTTAGAAAACGCCTGCAAATAGCTCTGACGTTTATGAGACTGCCCTTTAAACACTGACAGGGGTAGGGTAACTGAAGTTAGATAATACAGCTAGCGCAGTCAGTTAGGCCCTAATCCCCAATTTGAGCTGTCAACCACGGGCATAACATCAGCTGCACAGATCATATCAACAAAACGAGCCCAACAAGCTAATGATACAACATATTACGACCCGGATATCATATCCACTCACATTAACAACGACTGGAATGACTATTTTCAGAATATAATAGCCACATAACTTGGCTAGTCTCTCTTTGCCAGCTTGACTGACCCACAACACGTTAGTTACCATGTAACGTTACATTAACCAGCGCTAACAAACGTTAAATATAAAAACCATACCCGTAAAACAGAAAGCTAGTAGCTAGCTTGTGTACTTTGGTTATAAACACGTTATGGTAGTCCTTTTGTTATTGCTAGTTACGATCCAATGCTAGCACGTATTAGCTCACGGCTAAGCTAACGTTATTTGTTTACCCAGTTGAGCTAAAGTAACTTGCTCAACTCCTACATTAGCCATAGTTAGCCTTTCATGCTAGCAAGCGTTAGCTGACTTGAACAGACCGGTATCTCCTTACGTCTAAAAAATGACTGTGAACTCTACCCAAAACTATATTTATTTATTACATGGACAGCGCTGGCAGTTTATCACCAAAGATGTATTTTTATCATAATGGGGCCGCTGCGTGTTTACAACGCAAAACTCCTTGAATTTGTGTTGTTACTCACTCTCGTCTAACAGCTGGTCCATCTCCGCCATCTTGAATTAGCCGCGCCGCTTTTTCAAAGACCTTGTCAAAATGCATTCTGGGTCGGGACGCTATGAGGAGGGCGATTTGAGAAACTAAAATCCAATTGTATCAAACTGATGGGTGGTGAATCTATTTATGTTATATAAGCATACTTATAATCATTTTAAACTTAATTTAAAGGTAATTTGCATCACAAAATGTTCCTGGAAATGCATGGAAAACCTGTTCATAAACTGGAGTCACAGTCGGTATCCCTCCATTGTTTCATCCAGCACTTCAGTAACTGGCATATATTAATGAGTTTTTCTTACATTTCATCCAAAACTAAGTATTAAATGCCACTCGTGAAAAACCCAAGCCTCTTCCATAACCTATTGAAAATGTTGTTAACACTTTTTCTGTGTATACAGGCCGAAGAATTTGAAAGGTTAAAATTACTACGAATCCAGCCTAAAGTCAAACTCCCATCCTGCAGAAGTACCTCTGGCTTAGAGAACTCATCAGCAGCTGACCCATCCCACAGGTTAATAGTAACTGTAATCAATCTCATCAATTATAAAACAATTTGAAATAAATGATATCATCCGATATCATATCCCAAATGGAGTAGAAGAAAATAATGATTCACACAGGCATGAACTGTATTCTGAACATTTTATTGTATTTGAGATAAGCGAGAAAAACACTAAGATAAAGTGTACCACATACCATGACAGTCATTTCTTTTTCAGAATACTTTGCAGAATGCTAACCACATTGTTTATTTCCCCCCCCATTTTCTGCAAGGAAGACAGCTTGTTAGACAAACAACAGAACAAATATATACACAACAAACATTGTACAGTGTATTTGAACCAAACAGTCTGGTTTGTGTATGTTTGCAGATTGATTGTTAAAAACTCTTAACTCCCTCTAAACTTGCAGTACTAAATCTTATTAGGTTTAATAAAGAATGAAGAAAGATCCTTTCCAAAATTCCAAGAAGACCATGTGAAACTGAAAACTACAAATGTTTTCTAATGTTCATTCCTAAACCTCTCTGCGAACTAGGCACCGTGCTTCAACCACCAGATTGAGCATTGATTTGTATGTCTGTCTTATAAGCAACTCTGACGTAGGTATTGAACTAAGGTGTTATGAAGAAGGCTGCCAGCTAGTTAACCTGATGAGAAAGCAATAAAGTGACTAGAGATTTCCATTGACCATTGTAAAAATGTGGTATAGCATCCCTCCTTTGCCATGAAGCCCAGGCATTTGACAGCAACAGCGGTCTCAGTTTTCAATGAAAAGGGTTTGAACACAGACCCCCACCCCCTCACCACAGGGACGTCTGGTAGTTAAACTTGATCTTCAGGAGATACTTCATGTTGACCTGTGACACATCATACACAATGTATCTGAAGGAACAGCAGTTAAGGACAACAGGAACTATCGAGATAACATAACCAACATGGCAAAACCAAGGGACATTTTACCCAAATGCCACACATGAAATGTTGACAAATAAATGATCCAAAGTTAGATATCAAGAGCTGACAGTCCTATAAAGTAACTACATGTTGTGAGGGTATTTGTTTAGGACAGGTCGACCAACGTTTTGTTGTCCTAAACTCGACATTCATTGATCAATGATTTAGGTGCCAGTTTATGACAGAATACTTCTTTTCATAAAGAATGAAAATTCATTAGTGCCTCAGAGTGATCCTTCATTAAAGTTATTTGTAAATTAGAATTAAAACATTGGACTTAATTCACATCCAATATCATGTTGTAAGAACTTGGCAATAAAGTAAAATTAAAAGTTTAGAAGTGACAGTTCATCGTTTAAAAATAGTCATTAGACATAACATAAGTCGGTCAATTCAATTTCTAGAACAGTGTGTACTGACTAAGTATCTGACTTTTCTATAAGCTAGACCCTCCGATTTTTAAAAGGCCGCATAATCCCCGCATTTTTCCACACAAAGTTGAGAGAAAAAAAAAGTTAACTCGTCTTGACGTGAAGTGATGATGATGATGCAACGTCATCAGCTCGCGCATCACAGAAGGTAAACAACACCGTAGAGTGAACGTGTGGAGCTCACACGAGAGAGAAAACACCAAGATGAAAAAATCGAATCCATCTCATTTACCGATGAACATTTCTGCTAAAGACCGGGCAAAGCAGTACCCCGATGTCTTGCACGAAAGTGGGGAGAAACTATTCTGCACCCCGTGCAACTGTGTGTTGGAGCATAAGAGAAAATCGACGGTGACGACCCACTTTGATTCATTCAAACATTCGAAAATGCTTTCTGCTGCTGCGGACAAGAAAGCCAAACAACTCACGTTCACCGAGGCATCAACCTCCAAAACCCTTTCGAGGGCTACAAGAAACGAGGTGAGTAGCCTACAAGATTGAAGCTGGTCAGATAACGAACAAGTAAATGAAAACAGAATGAGGCGGAGAAGTGTGTGTGTGTGTCAGAGTTCCCGTTAGAATATTTTTTCGCCGGTCAACATGTCCGTTAAAGTTGAAATCTTCCAGACAAAATGAGAAAAGTGCCGGTCAAAGGTCTTCTTTGTTATTTATTGTGCTTTAAAACAAATTGATATGATTCGATATTAAACAAACTAATTATAGTAGATTAACTACATTATTCAAAAGTGTACAGTAACTTACAATAACACAGGAATAATAAACGGAGCGCTCTCCCTCTCTTGACAACCTGTCAGTATCATGCAGCTCGCGGATCAGTAATGAGTGACCCGACAGTAAAACTAAACATATCTATAACTAGTTACGGTAGTTTGAGAGGTCATTAAAATAGTTACGTGTGCTATTCTAACCTGAAGTGTGTGTTTTGTTCCGCTCACCGCTGCATGTGATTATGCAGAGCTGCGTGTCGACTCGTGAGCAGCAGCTGATCTCTCTCTCCCGTCAGATTAGACTTCACTTGCGTTTATGTCCATATCGATCAGATCCAGCTAGTTCTAGCTAATGATATGACTACCTGCTTATTAAAAGACACCTAAACAATAAGCGTCGCTATGCAACTGGGTGAGGCCGCAAAGTATAGCGCAGCATTATGCATTTGTTTACATGCCTACCGGAACCCCGAGGCATTACCACAACAGATCAACGCACAATCAACCCATACAGGACATCTCTTTCTCCACATTAAGTGTTAGACATTAGAATGGACTATTCTTGTCTGTCACATACTCTTTTGTCTGTCACATAAATGGCGCAAGTTGCGCAACTGATGTGGTATTGCGCTAAACGAAAATTATTTTGAACGGACACTTTGACCGGGGAGATTTAGATTTGCCGGTCTTAGTCCGGTAATTAACGGCTAACAGGAACTCTGGTGTGTGTGTGTGTGTGTGTGTGTGTGTGAGAGAGAGAGAGAGTGAGTGAGTGAGTGAGTGAGTGAGTGAGTGAGTGAGTGAGTGAGTGAGTGAGTGAGTGAGTGAGTGAGTGAGTGAGTGAGAGAGAGAGAGAGAGAGAGAGAGAGAGAGAGAGTGTGATTAAAAGAGTGTGTGATTAAAATAGCCCAATTGCTTTGTTTTGAATAGTAAAGGGGTTTAACGTTAGTGGCAGGTTGTGTGTGAGAGAGAATAAATAAATAAGACAGCCCAATATTTATTTGTTCCGCAACTTTCCGCATATTTTGGAACTTCCCGCAATTTCACCGCATAAAATCACATAAAACCCCGCATGTTTGATCGCATAATCAAGGATTTTAGCCCGCATAATCAAGGATTTTTGCCCGCGTTTTTCTGGAGGGTCTAGCTATCAAATAGCTAATTATACACGAAAGCATGAAAAGAAATTGTGTCATTTGAGAGCAAAATGAGTATTAAATTCATAAACCAGGTTTTAGGTATTAAAGGATACTCGTTGTACAGGAGACTTGTGTCATCAATGTTCGTGTTGCTTCCTTTTCCCAGAGGCACTTGCACCCCGTCCAAAGTGACAGATGCACTTGGATCAGGAGCAGTTCTACCCACACCTGCAAGAAGAAAAAAAATCATGAATAAAAGTCTGAAGCAGAATACAAACCAAACTTGTGTCATCTACAAAAGGCAAATGAATTGCCAAATGTCCTACATTGCATTGCATTGTATAAACACATATTTATGTAAACCAGCTAAATAACACATTCGTAGGAAAACACATCTATGCCAAAACATTACTGAAAACAGCACAATTATTAGTGACCCTTACCTTTAACACTGTGCTTGCCCTTGGGTACTTTTGTAATGTGGGACGCCTTCTTCAATTCATGCCTGCATTCAAAAAACAACATGTTAATTCATATTATCCTCACAGGTTTGTTAAAGAAAGGGTTGATATTCATGTTTTATTTAAATAACTCTGACTTACATGTTGCCCAGAGCAACCTCAGCCAGCAGTAGGAGACCGACGGGGTCTGACTGGGAGGTGTGACAGTAGTTTGCACTCTTGGACACCATGTCAGCAAAGTACACACCTTTACCGAACATGTAACCAGTCTGAATAAAAAAAGAAAAGAAAATGACAATGTAACACATGACTGAACAGAAGAAAAAAAAAAACCATCAAGACAGAATATTTAAAAGTTAGGTTGGCAATTTAGAAAAACAATCAAATATCGCTGAGATGTTATTGACCAAATAGCTTGTTATCGATATTACAACTAATTTGTAGGGTTGACTATTGGTGCTTTCACAAAAAATACATAATGAGATTTCTGATTAATAATCATTAGTAATGTGGATAATATAATTAAATTGGCAAATAACAGGTAGAAAAGTCTGATAAATAAAAAATCACTTTAAACAAAAACAGCCTTTAAAAAAAGGAAAAGACACCCTATTGCAATCTAAAAAAGAACATGATATCTAGTCCTATAACACCATATCGTTATATTATTGACAGATAGCCCTATTTTTCAGTTATTTATTGCATAAAAACAAATGGAAGAGCAGCTTTCGGTTCCACGCTATCAATAACTCACCACTGGAGCCTCTGGAGGGGCAATGCGAAGACCCTGAGACATGATACCAGCGTAGTTGGTTTTGCGAGAACCGTGCCACAGCAGCTGGCGATTGTTTAGCTCCTCGAAGGGACGGTACCGCTGGCGCTCGCCCTCTCGAACAATTTTAAAGATCTAACAGAAGGGAAAAGTCAGTGAACACAGTGAGATGGCAACAACTTGCTGGACTACAAAGTTACAGTTCATAGGTGAATTGAAATAAAGGCTGTGACGAATGAGTAATAGTTCAACTTACCTCTTCCACTTCCAGCGTGTAAGTGTTGTGTGTAGCAGCGTGGGTGTTCTTAACATATTGCGTAATGATCTCAGCCTCAGTTGTAGACTTGTCAACAACCTGTCGAATAACAAATATAGAGCAACTGTTATCTTCCCATTCATAATCTCTTCACTCAAAAACATTATTATTAGAAACAATTTGGGAATAAATCCTATATCTTGCACAATGTCCCCAATTATGAAAGAGTTAAACTGCTGCTCACCTCAATCTTGGTTTTGAGTTTCTCGTAGTTGATGTCGATGGGATCGCTCTCATCGTCCTGGGCCCCCCCTCTCAGCAGGCTGTATGCCACTTCAATGTCCAACAGGTTGTCCAACATCTGAACTTTATTCTGAAAAGTGAGGCATGCAGATGTTGTTCAATCCATTTATCAAGCAGGAGAAAATCAAACCGTGGGATACTGTTTTTGTTGCTCTTACTTGAATGTAGTCCAGGCTGTTGAGCAGCGGGGGTTTCTTCATCCCGAAGTCGTGAGGTATCAGGGTGTAGAAGCGATTGGAGAGATCCAGGATGTGGGCCTCAGACAAACTTTCTGTCACAGCCTATGACAAACAAAATGACCGATATTGTCTGAGAAATTAATACAAATATGTAAGATATCTGGTCCAACCACTGGCACAAAGCACTATTTGTAGTAATGTCACAAATCCATCGAGTGCCCTCCTGGAGGGGTAGTTGGTTGCTGACCTGCTGTACATCAGTGAGGAGGGAATAGGCACTCTGGATCTGCCTCTTGCTCAGTTTTCCCAGGGGCATTTTTTGGAGGTCAATCTGAAGATAGGAAGGGAGAGAAAAATGAATTGTTAGTAGACATGTAAGGTATGGTGTTAAAGGACATTTTTATTTTTTTCCTTTAGTTATTTGTTGTAAGTTATTTGTTGTCCGTATTTTTACACAGGTTGCATATAAAAGATATAATGCAAAGTTTTTTCTTTAAAACAACAAACAAACAATGCTGTATCCAGAGTTGTAGAATTCTCTTTCAAAATGTCATTTATTCTCCTGAGCAGTTATTAAGAACAGAGGAAAACTATTTCCATCTAATGGTTTCCTAGCATGAACACAGCCACAAACTAATTAAAAAGTCGTACCTCAAACTCCACCATGGCCTTCTTCATGCTCTCTACATCAAAGATCATCTTGATCAGCTCCTGGATGGGTTTGGCCAGCTTGGACTTGGTGCCGGCGCTGGCTGTCAGCTTCTTCACCGCTTCTTCATCCTGTCAAGAAACACATCCACAATCCAGTCATATACAGAAGGAAACAAACGGTCTGAGTTCTGGTATTGAGTGTGTTACAGTCTGTACCTGTCCATAGTCAATCTCCAGTGGGTAGAACCTATTGGGATATTTGGTGAAGTTGGAGGTGCTCCATGTGTTGCCCGTCTTCTCTTTGTAGACAGCCAGGAAGTTGTCCATGGCAGAGTTTTTGTCGTGAAACTTGTCTAGCTTGTTGCCTCCGATAGTGGTACCCACTCTGCCCCAGGACCTGAACACCCAGTATCTGCACATAGAGGGAAGAGATACTGTAGTTGAGTTTGGATAATCATTTTAAACATTGTAGCAATAGTGTTGGAAAGGGGAACAAACACTGTTCCTCTGCAGTAGAAAGGTAAAACGGGTCTAATCCCTCAATCTCTGACCAAGAGCACCACTAACCGTTTCTGTACATCATCCTCTAGCAGCTGCAATTTGTAGTAGGAGTTAGTTCCTCTGACAATGTCCACAAGACCCAGCGTAGCACTGTACATCTTCCCGCTCTGCTCCAGGACATGAGCGCTGTTCTCCAGCCCTAAAAATAAATAAAGTCAAGGTCAGAAGATAAAGAAATTGGATGGAGTAATAATGTTTTGAATGCAGGGCGCTCATGACTACCTGAATCTGGATCCACAGCAGCTCCTCCTTTCACCGTCAGTTTCATCTTCTTGATTTTGCTACTGCCTGTAATCACGTAGATTCATGTTTTTCATCAATAAACATACACCAAAGAGTCCAGTGCTATAACCAGGGTTGGAAGTTACTTAAAAAATGTAATCAGTAACATATTCTGAGTATCACATTCTAAACGTACATTTTATTTAATTAATTTGATTACTTTTCATTACTTTTGGATTTCCTTAATATCGAATGTGATGCATATAAATACAAGAGAAAAAAATATATCAATAAGAGGTTATTTACTCAAGTTTGTCATGTAAGACAACAAAACAATAGGCGCGTTCACGCCGCAGTACTTTTCCCACTTTAGTTCCGATATAGTTCCGAAATGTCGCGTTCACACCAAAAAGAGCCGGAACTAAAATGAGTTAATCAGAACCTTTTTTACCCCCTTTTCCGTCCCTGCTAGAGAGCAGGGACTTAAGTGGGAGAAAAAGGTTCCTATGTCTGATTGGCTGGGCAGAATGCAAACCACGCCCCGTAGAACTCCCAAAAGGTTTTGTGAAGCTGCCATTTTATTATCCTCGCATTAGCATTATTATCATTAGCCCAGCACACAAACGCAGAGAGACTAACTTATGGCAACACAAAAGAAAACATGGGAGCGGTGGAGATGAGGAGGTGTCGGCGTTCTGGCGATTTACTCGGAAGGCTTCAGTAGAAGTTGCTGGGAGTCCCAGCAGCTTCTACTGAAGCCAGTCCCCAACTCCGAGGACTTCGGGTGGCAGTATACGCCGTGAAGTTGTTTGCGGCCTGCCAGTAAACCCAAAGCAGAAGAAGAAGATGTCAGCGGCTTAAATTTGCCTAATCCTTCCCCCAGGAGCTTATTCCGGTGTGAACGCGATCTGTACTTAGTTCATGAGAACTAAGTTCTCATGAACCTTTGTGGGAAAAGTACTGCGGTGTGAATGCGCCTATTGTGACTTTTGAAAGACATTTAGTATCAAAAATGTTTCCTCTTATATTTTAAGCTTACAGAATATTATAGTCTACAAATGCTGGTTTAGTTTAACACATTAGTTTTTTTTTATAAATAAAAGGAAATCAGCCTAAATAAAAAGCACCATTTTTTTTACCTAGAATATATCATTTTTTATTATAAAACGCATTATTACATTGTAATCCTGTTAGTAATTGAGATCTTAAAAAAATGAGCAGTAATCTGATTACATCACCTGTAACTGTAAGGGAATACAGTTACTTTTGTTGTATTACATGTAATCTGTTACATCCCAAACCTGGCTATAACACAAGGGGGATCACCCCTCCTAAACATGAGCTAACATTAAGACACAAATAAATAAGCACATGCATCGACAACCGCAACTAATCCTTTACCTTCCTCCTCCTTCACCCTGCCTGTGCTCTTGGCAGCCGGCGTTCCAGACTTGGAGGCCACTGACGGAGCTGGAGCCTCAGCTTTGACCTCGGCGCCCCAGGGTGAGATGGCGTGCAGGGAGACGAGTTCCTGGAGGGCTTTACCCGACGACTTGATGTCTTTGAGGAAATCCTCGGAGACCACACGCACCCCAGCGTCCCTCACCTCCTCCATCTTCTTACTCATCTTCTCTACCTCCTCTGTGGAAACATCGAGGAGGAAGCAGGTGTGACAAAGGCAGCGAGTGAGAAAACTTGATATAGTGAGGGGCAACATACGAATAATTCTGCATTTTTTAGCTGGTAGCTCACTTTTGGTGCTGAGGCAGAGAGAAGCTTTATTTGCTGAGCTGGCAATCTTTCCACCGAGCTCCTCGACAAAAGCCTTGAGATCGTCCTTGTTCTTGCTCAGCTTGCCCACACTCATCAGTTTCATACCAGTAAGAGGTTTGTCTTTGTTGAAATAAAAGACAGATATAGGAAAATTATAAATACACAACTTATTTCTAAATATTTACTGTGTTATTCCACTGGCCCTAGCAGTCCTATTTTAGTTTATGTTTATATGAATAACATTTAAAGGAAACACTAAGCATACCCAGGTTCCAAAATCCTAATAAATGAAAGGTTTCCATATTTGCAGGATGTTAACACCTCCTGGTTTGTTCACCAACCTGCAGGCGCTCCCTCTGGCAGTTGCTCCGTCTTGACGCCGGATGCACTCGCCAGCGGTTTAGCTTTGGCTGCGCTGGGAGTTTCGACAGGAGCCTCCTTTGGGTAAACCCTGTCCTGTCGCTTGAACTTGAATTTTTTCAGGAAGGGAATTTCATGGAATTCCTAAAATGATAGAACCAGAACACACAAAGTTGTAAAATGTGTCCAGAATATGTAACATTTAATTCATCTTTATACGAATATTCTATTTGTTTCCGCCACAAAGCTACAGCACGTAAAAGGAAGAATAAATACCTATAGTTCCAAGCATAGTGCATTTCATCACAATAGGCGCTTTCACACCGGAACTAGAACTTAGTTAATGAGTGTGTGTTCTGATGAACTAAGTTCTGGTGAACTAAGTACGGCAAAGTACTTGGTGTGAAAGCGCCTAATGATGTGGATACTGCACTACAGGTGGGGATTTAGCGTAGGAATTGCTACCTAAGAACCACATGGAGCACTGGAATGAGACGGCGTACCTTGGGGGTGATCCAGTTATTGCGAATGGGTGTCGTTGTTTTGAACACACACTTTGTCCAGGCTGAGATGTCCCCATGACAGTAATAAGCATCACCCTTGAACACCAGCTGGCCCATGCACTCCTTACAGGGCTCAAGGGCCCCGAAAGTCATGCCGTCTGCGAGGCAGTCCAGCACCTGAAGATTAAACATAAAACTGACTTTAACAGAATCAGGTATCACAGGGGCTTCAGTTTATACGTTATTTATACAGTAAAAACCAATAACTAAGCAAAGACTTTCTCAATTATTACTAGTGACCATGTAACCTTCAATCTCCTTTAATCTTTAAATAAAGTAAACAAGAGAAGGTTTTCTCACATTAGATTCTCCTGAGGGAACCTCCTGGCTGTTTGCAATCAGCAGCTCCTTCATATCGTTGGTGGAGCAGAACTTCCTCAGCTTGTCCTTGATTCCCCAAATCAGCTGGCTTTGGTTCTACAGAAGACACCAAATATAAACATAAAAGCGTATCAAAAACATGGTCCCCAAATATAATGCGTTTCATTAAGGAATAAAATGGAGAATAAAATGTACCTTTAAGTGCTCCTCGAGCTTCTTTTTCTCATCGTCTTCTTCCTTCTTCTGTTTCTTTGTTGCTCCATCCACTTCATCGCCTTTACGCTTACTGTAAGAGCAAAGAAAAGTTGCTGAAATGGTTTATTTCTTTCATACTTTCTTTTGTTGTTGTTTTGGATTTGAAAAACATCCAAATTAACGTCCCAAATTAGGCAACAAGGGACACTGGAACAAACAAGCCTTCGTCTGACACCTTTATTCATTAGGCACATTCATTAGGGCTCCATCAGTTAATGGACTCTCACACACAGGCAGGAACATGTCTCAACAGTCCTAGGTGTCAATGCTGATATCATCATCGCTGCCCTGACAGGAAATATTCATTAGACAACCCATGAGAGCGGACACACACCAGCACACAGGCATCACCTAATGACCAACTGGTGGCTCAGACTTATCCTGGAGGTGTAAAAAAACAAAACAAACATCACTTATTAAACAAGTACTGATGTCAAGAGGGAAGAAGGGAATTATATAAAGTGGCATCGTTCAGATTTGCTCAAACAGAGGAGAGAATTTCCATTCCAATGTGAGGATAGTACGATATCGGGATGAACGTCGGTTGAGTTTTAAATATTGACCGTTATATAGGTAAGTTATTTTACTGCTTTGTTACAGCCTCAGCGAGGAGTGAAGCTCGACTTCTGACTAAATCTTCTTTTCGAATTTAGGGACCACCATGGAGAACACCCCTGCACTGTTGAACCTCTACACGTTCCTCCAAACTACGAAAGCATCCAATATTTCTGACTTCCTGCAGCCTTTCCAAAACTCCTCAGCTCCTTCCTTTTCCAATACGGGCTCCTCCCTTCCTCCCCCCCCACCTGCTGACCTGCTGATCTCCCCTAACATTGCGTACATGGTGGCAGAGATAGTCATCGCCTTTCTCTCTGCGGTTGGCAATTTGCTGGTCTGCGTTGCCGTGGCCCTCAACCGCAAGTTACGCACCCTCACCAACTACTTCCTGGTGTCGCTGGCGGTCGCTGACATCTGTGTGGGGGTGATCGCCATACCCTGTGCCGTCCTGACTGATATCGGTTTACCACGTCACAACTTTCCTCTGTGTCTGCTCATGTTGAGTGTTTTGATAATGTTCACGCAAAGCTCCATCTTCAGCCTGCTGGCGGTGGCGTCGGAGCGCTACGTGGCTATCTTCATGCCGTTCCGCTACAGCGCCCTGATGACGCCTCGCAACGCCGTGTTAGTGATCCTCTCCACGTGGCTGCTGGCCTTCCTCATCGGGCTGGTTCCCATGATGGGGTGGCACAAGACGCCGCCGGAGTCAGGCCACTGTTTCTTCACTGCGGTGGTAGACATGACCTACATGGTTTATTTCTGCTTCTTTGCCTTTGTGCTGACACCCTTGGTGATCATGTTTCTCATCTATGCCAAGATTTTTTTGACGGTCAAGCGCCAATTGAGGCGCGTCGTGTGTAAGCAGAATGGTGGAGGGCAGGCGACAGCCAGCATGCGGAGAGAGATGAAGACTGCCACCACACTCTTCCTGGTTCTTTTCTTGTTCACAGTCTGCTGGATACCGCTACAAATCATCGACTGCTTCCTGCTGCTGTGCCCACACTGCCCCGTGCCGCTCGAGCTGCTGCTCACTGCCATCCTCCTGTCACATGCCAACTCTGCCATCAACCCCTTCCTGTATGCATACAGCATGACCGCATTCAGAGACACCTTTAGGGACATTTTCATGTGCTGTAGGACGACGGGAGAGAGAGATGCTTTGAAAGCAGCCAGCGGTGTCGATGGAGAAGGAGCGACTGTCCGAAACACACACTAGAGCTGAGACACTGAACACTGTGTGTCACTGTAAGTACCAAACCTACGATAATAAATAATATCTATTTTTCTTTGTCTCACCCTTCAGTTTTTACAGCAGGAAGCCTCTTCTTAAGTTCCTCCTTATCTTCTGCCCTCAGTGCGTTGAAACCTTTGAGCTGAGCGGCGCTGTATTCAGGTTTGAAGGCCAACTCCTCCCTGTTGCTCACGAAACACGCAGTGTGGTACCAGCGGTCGATCAGACCCAGCTGGGGCTTCTCTGGGTCCACAGTTTTCTTGGAGACACGGATCTGATCCTAAAGGACACAGCCACAGACTCAGAAACAATTCCCCATGATAAAACATATCATATGTAATATATATGTACAAATGAATGCATTGGTAGAAAAATGTCTGCTAACCTTTTCTATTTTCAGATCACAGCCTTTGCATGTGCTGCGGTTTGATTTGGCATATTCTACTGCAAAGTCATTTAGTGTCTTCTCTCCTTTGGCTCCACCCTTCTGGTCTCCTTTTCCTACAACAAAAAAAGTCAGTCAATTTTAATATTCAAGCAAACCAAGTGTAATTACGTCATTCAAAATGTATATATTTATGTATGCAAGATATCTGAATATAAATATTAGACTTAGACATACTTTATTGTCATTTCAACAAGACACAGAGTGTACTATTAAAACGAAATTTCGTTGTACTGGCTTACAGGAACAGGACAATATAAAAACTTGCTAAAATTGTACATATAAATAAATACTTTAAAGTGACGTGGTGCTGATAAAATTAAAGATAAAGTGAGCGTTTAAAATATAAACACTTACTATATATATAAATAAAATAGACATACTATATTGAACATATGTGCACTTTACACAGCGTAATGTAATCTATGTTACTGGTCTACTTGATATTCAAAATATAAATCTGAATATAAATATACAACAGAATGTTCATTTTAACTCATGACTAGGCGATGTAAAAGCTAGATACTTTATAAAACAATAGGTATGATCTCCAGTAGAACCTCCTCTGTAAGATACTACAGTATACAGAGTGATCTCAATTATTTCTAATAGCCTGTGTGTTTCGTTTTTTTTACTGATAAAAGGGGGGGAAATAAGTTAACAGTATACGAGAATGAAGCCACTGCTGGCTGTGGGTAAGCTACCATATTGTTGTGCACACCTGTTGGACAGACAGTAAAAAGTCAGCTGCTCCACTAAAGAGTGGTTCAAATAAATAAGATCAATAATTTGTTCTACTATCTTCACTGAGTCACACTGGGATCATAACATGTTGTGTGTGGCAATAAGTCAAATGCTAAAAGATGATGAACTGACCTCCTACTGCTCCTCCACTCTCAATGGCCTTCTTTACTTTCTCCTGGTCGTCCCAGCGCAGGTCAGAGTAGCCCGTTATATCAGCCGTGGACTGAGCTGCAGCTCTCAGCCAGAAGCAAGAGAAGTGGTGCCAGTGGGGCACTTTCCCATCAAACATGGGAGACTGTGGGGGGAAAAAACAGAGTACGTTTACACTGAGACCCATGGTGATATGGGATGGGAGCCTCCGAACATGAGACGGAAATGTGAATCGGACCAGTGAATGACTCCTAACTGAGGCTTACGAGAGAATATTCTTTCATTTTCAAATATACTATTGCAAATGTTTCCTTATGTATAACATAACTGAGGTTTTGTCTTTCAAAAATTGACTATAGTGTAGAGAAACTATGTATTGAATAAATAAACAAAGGTATAGCTTTATGCTCTCCATGAAGACTGGGCGGTGTCTTTTGCTGAATAACATGCTTTTTTAAATTTGGTGTTCAAATGAGGATACAACATATGTTGTTCAATACAATGATGAGATGTGCAATAAGTTATGTAATTGTATGACAAATGTTTCACCAAATCAATGCCATATAAGTCCAAGTGGGCAGGGCACTTTTATAAGCATGGCACAAGAAAAAAAACTACTTTTTCTGTTTGTTTTTTAATTAAATGACCACTGCTTACTTGACTGGCTTCAAGAAAGAAAAGTCACTGTGAGATTGAGAATCTGGAGCTGCTCCACGAAGAAGGTTTCTGAGCCTCTAAATTAATTAATTCTCTCTGTGGGGCAGCAGCCTGACTTTGCATTGAGGCAGTGCTGCTGCTGCTGCTATTTTTGTTCCAGAAGCAGATTCTCACTCAGTTGTGTAAGTGTAGCATTTAAGCATAACCTCAGGATGCATTCAAATGTATTAATGACAAAACCTTAATGCATAGCAGGATGCGCACTGAGAGACTGAGAGTCCCCTAGGAAAGGCTCAGCGGCTCTTTGTGAACAAGATTCAACAGACAATGTCAGCCATTTAAATGCTAACGGGGGCCTAACCTAACACAACTGAAACCAAACTATACAATAAATATGTTCATTCTCCCGCCAGTTTATAAATATCCACTATATTCGCCGAATAAACCACCTAAATTACCAAAGCTAACACTCTGGTGGTAGGCTAGCTAGCAGTTTCTGCAGACGTCGTTACCTGCACCATGATGGCCATTCTCAGCGAGTCTTTCGCTATGTTTTCTTTGCATTTCTTGCACGATGCACGGCCGCTTTTGGCATATTCCGCCTTGTACAGCTTGTCCTCTTGAGACTCCGCCATACTTCTTTAATATCACAGCGAAATAAAAGGAAATGACTGTTAGGCTAACTTTCTCCGGATGACTAGGAGCCACAACAACCAACGCTGCACAGAGAAGCGAAACTGGCCGCGTGCCTGCATGGCTCCAGAGGCGGAGACCCGCGTGAAGAGCTCTCACTCTGTCTCTGTTTCCTGATACCAAAACACCAGCAGCTCTCCAAATTACACATTATCAAATAGACTACATGTATACAGTGTAACTAAGTAACTAAGAACATTTAGTCAAGTACTGTTCTTAAGTACAATTTCATGATACTATTACTCTACTTGAGTATTTACATCTTTTGCTACTTCGTGCTTCTACTCCACTACAATTCATAGGTAAATCGTGCGCTTCTAGTCCACTACATTTGTTGTATACCGTTAGTTTATTTGCAGATTTGGATTAATGACATGAAATATATAACCAACACTTAAATTCAACAAACGTAAAGTAAAAAATAGCGATAAAAGTGAATTGTAATACCAATACACTAATTAACCCCAGTGCAAAATAGAATAACAACAGAAGTAAGATCGTCTACATTTAGAAAAAAAATATTAAACTAAAATAGAAACTTAACATTGCACATGATAGTGAATGTTATAATGGCAATGATATTGAAAAATTGCTCTTCACACTGACTTGAAACTGGGTTTTTGTCATACAGATTTGGACTCGCTAGTACAATTCCTTAATAAGACAGCAATAGACAGACCTACATTGTAACATTTCAGAATCAGAATCGGTTTTATTACCAAGTAGGTTTACACATACGACGAATTTGCTTTGGTATTTACAATATTTACACATGACAAATATACTGTAACACATGATGTCTTTGTTATTTAAAAAGAAACAGTAAACCAACTTTAAAACAATTTGTTCTGCCAATCAGAGATCTTGAAGATTGGAAAGTATTTGGACTTGAGATTTGACTTTTAGTTGCCCTTAAAGAAATATTTGTGAGCAGTGCACTAATCATGTTTTTTATGCTATATTACTATTTACTCTTAATTAAAGACGGACCCACTTTTTCCAAACACCGAGTGATGCATCTTTAGCAATAGACGAACAAGGAGTCGGCTGCAGAATACCCGCGCGATTATCAGCCAGAAATAATTGAGTCAGGAGAAATCGTCCAGCAAGGAAGGCGAGAGGCTGTGTTCACACCAGAGGCGGATTTAGGATTGTAGGAGATCCGGGGCTTAGCCCAGGAGTTGTCGGGGGGGGGGTGGACCAAACATCCTTTAGGGGGGTCGTCACCTCCTCTAGGGGGGTCCGGGGGCATGCTTTTAATATTTTTTTAAATATTGAAGTTAAAAGCATCAATCTGGTGCACTTTGAGAGCAACATTAACCCTACCTTAATAATACCTTAAAGGGGACATATCATGCTATATTTGAACAATATATTGTAGGGCCATACCTATATAAAGTATATAAATAGTTTTTCTTTCAAAATACCAAACAGATCCTGCATTTTAGTCATGCCTCATTTCGCTCTATTTGCTCTTTCCAGCGCTGTTTTTGCAGGGGGCTGATTCTGTGAGCTGCACCACGCCCCCCTGCAGGAGAGGGGTGCGTGCTCTGAGATCAGCTGCTGGGCTGTAGCAGGGAGAAGAGGGGGAGAAAAATAGATCTTCGTCCTCCGTGTTTTATTCTTATATTATTATTATATAGAGTCGTTATTCATTTGTTTTAAAGCTCAATAAATAACAGACCTTTGACCGGCACTTTTCTAATTTTGACCCCACATTCCCCTGATAGGTGGAGAATTGACCAATAAGCGGAGCACCACTTCTGTGACGTAGAAAATAATTCAAGATCAGGCAGGCCGGTGTGTCCTTGGGCAAGACACTTCACCCGAATTTGCTCCTGTGGGTATTGTCCACAGTAGATGACCATTACATGTATGATCTGTATGTGTAATGTGTATTTGTAAAGCGCTTTGAGAGTCATTGAGAAAGCGCTATAATAAATATAAGGATTATTATTATATTATTATAAGATCAGTCTGTATCAGATCCGTTGCAGCCCCATTTTTAGAGATTTGGGTATGGAGGAAAAGAGAGAGGGTTGTGTTTTCTGACACTTGGTGAGTTCCCTGGAACACCAGGGACTAGGGGTGTAACGGTTCACAGAAGTCACGGTTCGGTTCGTACCTCGGTTTGGGGGTCACGGTTCGGTACAACAAGAAAAAGCAAAAAAAAAGTCCCAAATGCATAATTCCAGGTGTGTTGTTATTTACTTTTGAACAGTAGTGCAAGTTTCAGTTTAAAAATAAGGAACTCTGACATTTTGAATAATTAACTGTATTAAACAGTTAAAAACAAACCACAAACAGTACCACACACACTCAGGTGGCCATAGTATCTATAATGGCTGATGTCAAACAAAAAGGTTTCATCAAGCTGTAAAACTAAAAAGAATGTCTTGAAAATATGACATCATAAATAATAAGAAAGTGTTTCAAGAGCGCAAAGTCGTTGAAAAACATATGCCAAAAGCTTCCGTTATTTATTTTGGTCTCTCGGCTTTCATGTCTATTGGCTTCTTAAAAACAGCGGGGATCAGCTGTTGAACTGCTGTTGTCTTTTGGGGCTCCGGTGATTGGCAAATCTGGGTGATGCCTTCTGATGTGATTTAGCATGTTTGGCGTGTTTCTATTAGCATACCGCACCGCTATCGAACAACGCCGACACACCGTCCTCTTCCGATCCACTGCGTATTGCTTATCGTTTTATAGATCTATTCTCATCCACCATCTTTGTTTGTGACGTAAAGAGTGTAAGAGTCACGTTTCTGAATCAGGCACTGGATGCAGTCACAGCCAATCGGATTCAGAGTGTTGCCTGTCAGTTATTTGAAGCTTCAAATAAATAACTAGAAAGACAGCTCTGTTTGATTCACCATTTATTTGTTTTGATCACTTTGACTTGTACTCTCCACAGTGTTGGGTCCTAGATTTCCATAACAGTTGCCTGTCAGTTCCGTTGCTATGGTTCCGTTGGTATGTGTACTGAAACGAGAGCCGGTATAATTCCACGCGCCAAAACAAAATAAAAATTGGAATACGTTATTTTAGTGTCTTAAAAGTAGACTGAGGTATGAAGGGTTAACGTTACATCTTAGGATAATTTTTAGTCATGTTCTGTATACATACTAACATATAAGGGTATTGACTTAGTGTGGTTTATCTTTTTGTCGCTGCTTTTAATTTAAACTGAGCTGTTATGTTCATCAGTAAAGTGGAACTTCTGTGTGAACTATTCATATCTTAAACTGCACTGTAACTTTTTATTCATGTATTTTTTCTTTTAATGTTTATTTTATTATCTTTTACTGTTTTTAAATGCCTTTGTCTGAATGTCTTTCATTTTTGTAAAGCACCTTGAATTGCCTTGTGTTGAAAGGTGCTATATAAATAAACTTGCCTTGCCTTGGTTACTCCATGTTTACTAGCTATACGATTAACATTACAGTACATCACTCTTTTTCACTTTTCACTTCTTACTCAGTCAGCCAGAGTGCAGATATCAAGATTCACAAACCTGAAACATCCATTTCTTCACTGCTGGTGATGACATTGTTGTCAGCTGCTGCTGCTGCAGCTTGTGGCGCCTGCTTCGATGAAAATAACTTTCTAATATCCATAACTTTATAGGCTATTAGCTTAAAACTCGTCAGGCACTAGGAAGGATCACTTCTTCTTCAGGGCAGGGAAGGCTACGCAGTACGCAGGCTAATGTCCCGCAGCGGCTGCCTCTCTGGTGGACTCCGTTACTGCACATTACTCCCGAGACATTTTCAACAAAAAAAAATATTAAATTTTTTTATTTTTTATTAAGTGAAACATCCGGGGCTTGAGCCCAAGTAGCCACCCCCTAGCGCCGCCTCTGGTTCACACCATAGGTTCAGACCTTTATACAGTCTATGGTTTACTTCAGTTCAGACCATGGATGTATGGTTCAGACTGGGACAACACTTCCATTGTTTTCAATAGAACCGACAATGATAGTTTTGTTAGCTGACAGACCCCTTGAGACTTTGGTTTGAAAATGTCTTTGGGGATGATTCTATCAGAATAAATCATATGCACAATTGAAATTAAAGAGCACCACCGGTTTTTGTACAGGTTTTATTAGCAGAACATGTACACATACATTTCTTTTAGGAAAATATATGAAAAAACAAACATAATATCTATGGAAAGGTGAATCTGTCAATGTTACCATTTAGCTGTTACATATTACATTTGCAAAATGCCAAATGTTTGTAATACACAGCCTCATTTTAAATGTTCATTCATGTGTTAAAAACATTTTAATCTGAGGTATAATATAAACAATCGGATTATGGATTAATTAATATTAATTTAAATGTATACACTTTTTGTATTCATATAAATACTATTCATTCATGTTTTCTTATTTTGGAGCAATTTTATTTACCAGATCACATGTCAAATTCCTTAAGAAGTCCCATATGCCAATATTATCCTTCAGTCAACATAAAAACACATCATAATTAGCAGTAGTAAGGTGTTTTTTATGTGACAGTGACAATATGCATTAGATCTACAATATAACATAACATCATGATTATTAGAGTTAGAAATAACAACATATATAGGAAAAATGTTTTGAGAATGATGCAGAATAAAACAGTAAACACTAGTCAGCATTGTGTAGGCCATTGAAGAGGTCTGTGAGAGGTATCTGGTATTTTGGCTTAAAGGTCTGAGGTATTTCTGGAGTCTTATCCCAGTAAAAACATTTAATAAATAAAATGACATGTTGGCCTTTAATAGTGTTGCACAAAATGAAAGTGATATGCTTAATACTCCTTATAAAGCTTAGATATGGCATTGCAAAAGAGAAAGCAGTACCCTCAAGATGCTTATTAAGACTGTAAAAGAACCCAGTATGACGTTAGGTCCTCTCTAAGCAAAGTTCATGGACACATGGATCTATTCTTCAGTTAAAGATTGAAGCTGGACTTCTGAACTGAAATCTGCCCATGTATGAACAATAGAGCCCAATATATTGCAGAGGAGGACACAGTCTGCAGGAAGAAAGGCTCTGGTAGGATTCAGATCCTGTTTGTGCAGCTAATTTTGTTATGGCAAAGTATGAGACACACACAACAAAACTGTAAACCATTAAAGAAACAACATGGCCAGGCCGTGTCCTTCCCCACATACAGTCATGTGAATTTATAAGTCCTTTCATTGTTTAATTCAGCAGCCAGAGCGACTGAACCTCCCATTGGTCTCTCTTATCTTCTCCTTGTGTCTGGCCTGGACAAGACCAAACACCACTGCTGCCAGTGTCATGCGGCCCCCAGTCCGCAACCCCTGGCGATCTGTGCCCATATTGGACCTCTTGCTGCGCGAAGTGCTGATGAAGTAGGTGCGGACTTTCCCCAGACGCTCGCTCACCTGCAATGAGAGCAGCGGTCACATCATTATTTCTCAATGACCCTCAAGATTCTTTTGAAAAGACCTCTTCACAAACTAGATTAGGATGCATTAAAGGTCCCCTATTATACTGTTTTTCATCAATACATTAGGTCACCGTCTCAGATATATACAACACATGTCTCTGAAGTGTTTTGCTCCAAATACCAAACAGATCATGCATTGTAGCATTACCCATAAACCCCTCTGTTTCAGCCCTGTTTCAAAAGTGCTGATTCTCTGTCTGTTACTTTAGATTAAAATAAGGAGCCACTCCCCACGCCCCTCTGAGAGAGATATGGTTAAAAAGAACACAATAGGTGCTCTAGGAGGTAGGGGTGTAACGGTTCACAGAAGTCACGGTTCAGTTCGTACCTTGGTTTGGAGGTCACGGTTCGGTACAACAAGAAAAAACAAAAAAAAGTCCCAAATGCATAATTCCAGGTTTGTTGTTATTTATGTTTGAACAGTAGTGCAAGTTTCAGTTTAAAAATAAAGAACTCTGACATTTTGAATAATTAACTATATTAAACAGTTAAAAACAAACCATACACAGTACACTCAGATGGCCATATCATCTATAATGGCTGATGTCAAACAAAAAGGTTTCATCAAGCTGTAAAACTAAAAAGAATGTCTTGAAAATAGGACATCATAAATAATAAGAAAGTGTTTCAAGAGCGCAAAGTCGTTGAAAAACATATGCCAAAAGCTTCCGTTATTTAATTTTGGTCTCTCGGCTCTCATGTCTATTGGCTTCTTAAAAACAGCGGGGATCAGCTGTTGAACAGCTGTTGTCTTTTGGCGGGCTCCGGTGAGTGGCAAATCTGGGTGATGCCTTCTGATATGATTTAGCATGTTTGGCGTGTGTTCTATTAGCATACCGCACCGCTGTAGAACAACGCCGACACACCGTCCTCGTCCGATCCACCACTCGCACACTTCATCGTTATTGTAGTCCACAGGGAACCCGAAATATTCCCGCACAGCTGATTTAAAAGAAGCAGGTGGGTTCTAGCTCCTGTGTGTTATCTGAACTCACCATACTAACTTTTCTTCTTCTTGTATTTTGTTCGTTTTGTTGTTGTGTTTCTTCTTGTTCTTCATTTGTTGTTTAAGGGCGGCTGGCAAACAGCTTTTAGGCGCAATACCGCCCCCTGGATTATATATAGTGTAGTGGATACTGCCCTGAATTACTTTTTTCCCACTCGTAAAAAAAAGGCGTATTCGTCGTGTGACTGCATGTGCCGAACCATGACGTCCGAACCGTGACGGTACGGGACGAATACGGATACCGTTACACCCCTACTAGGAGGAAATTCAGGTGATAAGGTGGGCGGGTGTTACCTTGGTTGGTTATTGGCTAATGGTTACACAAGCCAAAAAGTCGTTATGACATTATAAATTGGCCAAAATCTGATCAGCTCATTTTCAGAAATGTTTTTAAATATAAATGGAACAGGACAAAAAGTGAGCGGCACTTTTTTCCTGAAACTTTCAGAATCTCTTTACACATGTATAAAAGACATGAAAAATTGGATTTTGCATAATAGGTGACCTTTAAAAACTACACTCTGCCCCTCCATGTGAGGTCGGCCCAGACCCTAGGGTTTTTAAAATCGACACTAAAGACTCACTTCTTCTCCCTGGCCTTCTAGTCAGAGCGGAGCACGCCTCCTGACATTTCCCTGTGTTTGAATTTTATATTTGCTGTTGTAATTTATCGCAGTAAAGTGTTTTTATCGCATGTACAGCACTTTGGCTCGATCAAAAATCGTTTTTAAAATGTGCTATATAAATAAAACTTGATTTGATTTGATTTGATTACACATTTCATACACAAGTGTCCCTTCCTGAACAAAGATGTAACTCAAGAAATAGAGTTGTTACTTTTCACCAGTAGATGTTCCTCTTGTTTAATTTGTCCTATGGGCTAAGCTTTTATTTCTTAAACTGTTTTGAATTCTGCTTTAAATTAAAAGTTAAAATCTAAATGGACAGCCACTCACCCCCTTGACGAAGATTTCTCCACGTAGCTCCAAGATGAAACCCCATTCTGCCAGGATCCTGCGCGTGGCCTCAGGAACCTGGATGCGCCCGCTCACCCCCGTGCTGTCCATGCGGCTGGCCAGGTTCACTGTGGACCCCCAGATGTCGTACTGCGGCTTAGTGGCACCGATCACTCCTGCCACCACCGGCCCGTGGGTAATGCCTGATTAAGTGAAACACAGACACAGCATTCACTTTAGACAAATTAGTCATACATCCAACACCAAAAATCCTTACATAGAACATTTTGTATCAACCATCTATTGTTTGTAGGAGGTGAGACACTTACCCACACGCAGCTTAAAGTTTTTGGAAGTTTGCTTGTTAATGTCTATCAAGGTCTCTTGCATTGCCAACGCAAACAAAACCAGCTCTCTCAGGTGATTCCATTCATCCATAGATTCCTGAGAGAGACGCAGAGACAGTTTTATATATAGAGAGAGAGAAAGGAGGATGAGGATATTGGAAGGGTAAATACAGTCAAAACAAAAGATAGCACAATGTGTGGAAAAATATGTCCCACCTCTCTGTCTGGAGCCAAGCCTGAGGCCGCCATGTAGCAACTCCCAATCGTCTTAATCTTCTCCACATAGTGGAAGTAAGACTCCTCCAACAGCTTGTTAAATAATATTAAGAGAAACAGAAAACAAATTAAACTTCAATCTGACAAATAGAGTTATGACAACATTTGTCAATAGCTCGGCCTGACATAAAGCCCGCTATCTATGTTATAATTCATATTAGTATTGCATGTTTATTAGAGTCTTTATATTCTTTCACCTTAGAAGCCAGGTAAGGAAATACTAAATTCATACAAATATTTGAAATTTGAAATTTGAATTGCAGTTAATGTTTTTATTGCTCTAATTGATATAGTTCAAAAATATACTGTATTATCTTCTATACTACTTTGCATAATTAACATTTGCCTTTAAAACAATGCCATAGATGGAGTATTTTGGCTTGTATACATCATACATAGAGTCATACAATGATCTGAATTCACTCTATAGGGTGCACTTTCATTTCAGTCCCATTCTTACCTCATCAAAGCTAGCAATGATCTCATTCAGGAGTCGGAGGCAGTCCACTCCCTCATGTTTGATCTCTTTCTGCTCAAAGTACTCATTGAACCCAGCGATGGAGGCAAACATGACACCCACTTCATCGTAGGATTGAGAGTAAAGCTCCTGAAATGAAAATTGTGTCATGACTTTCATCTTAAAAGACCTTTTGTTTGACTATTGATATGTTATGACATTTTATTATCACTGCAAAACATCAATCATTCTCTCCAAAGGTTACAGTTATCGATAAACTGTACAAACACGTGAAGGCGTTCAGTAAACATTTTTGTATATAACAAGAACATTTCAAGAACATATTCTTTATCATGATGTTAGTTCTACTTTAAACAAGGTCAACACAATAGCAACAGAAAATACATACATACAATCAGCCAATCGGGATTTAAATTAGACTTGGATTATTCGCACAGTAGGTTTGTGCTCCCTTGATAAAGGCAACAAACGTAAAATAATTACAGAAAAAAAGCATAATTAAAAAGGGAGGCTTTCACAGTGAGGCCATGTTTACGGCACCTCATCATGCTTGCTTCGGTCCAGAAAGTGTCGGGCCACATGGACAGGCAGGATGTTGTGTAATAGACACTCGTTGTGTTCCCGAAGTTCCCTCATGTCCTCCACTTCCTTTTGGGCCTGCAGACGCCACAGGAAGTCCAGTCTGGCAGTGGCCTCCCACTGAAAAGAATAGGACAGGTAAAACCATCAGAGGTCATGTATCTTATCTAATGCATGTTAGAAAAATATCAGAATGATGACGGACTAAAATCCATAAATCCCAAATCAAAGTTCAACAGTACCTGCCGTCCATTGTAGAAGACAGCAATAATAAACATGACCATGAGGGAGATCGAAATTCCCTTTCTCCTGACGAAGTGAGACCTGTGCAAATATGAATAAAGAGGGGTTGTTATAGAGATGCACATTTTGAGAAGTAAAAGAGAAGTATAATGGTGGAATATAACATTATTTAATCAAATACTGTATTTACTCGTACTTTATTTGACACTATTTATATTATATTATACAGTAATACTTTACTTTACTACCTAGAAGTTGGCTCCACATTGCTGCTCTTAAATGTATTTGTGATAAAAACAGAATAGTGTAGGATATATAAATGGCAAATTTAAACTTAACTACAAACATACATCGAATCACAACAAATCAAATCAAAGTTATTATAGCCCCAAATAACAAGAAATGCCTCAAAGGACTGTACAAAGCAAACAAAAGCAAAGACAAAAACAATATACAAACGTCATAGCATAACAATTATAAAAACATGATACATCAACATAAGTATTGCCATGTGATAAAAGCATGTGACTGTAGTGATGGAAATACAACAGCCATTGAACTACTAAAACTTTTTAAAAAGCTAAACAATTGGAAACCTAAACTTGTAGAAAAAAGTTCAGCCTGGGAGGTCCGGGTTATATTTTCCACTGACCGTTGAGTCATATCATGGCGTGTGAGTGTGAGGAAGGCCAGGTGGATGAGGTAGGAGTAGACGGCCACGGCCAGCAGCAACACAGCCAGCTTCAGCAGAGAGTTCAAACGCAGGAACACAGCACAGGTCACCATGGCGATTACACCACTCAATACAAAGACCTGAGGAGACAGAGGGAGAGAGGAGAGGGTTGAAGACACTGAGGAAGAAAGTGATAAGATGACTGGATGGGAGATAGTCCTAACAACTTCAATAAAGTGATTATTGGGTGTTAAATGTACAAGTGCTTTTACCTCAGGGCAAGTGCAGACAGTGAGAGGATGGGAAGCTGAGCTTGTTGTGTCCATAACATTAGCCTCCTCTGTGTCTGTGAGAATACACCATATCTAGACCCAAGCACAACACACAAATAAAGGAAGTTACATTAAAACTATGACAACTAACAAAAGAGGTACACAATTAGACTCAGGGAGAAAAAGGATTTGCACTTCTTCAAGCCTTTTTCAGGGAGTATGTCAGTATGCTTTAAAGTTTGTTTATAGTTTTAAGCATTGAAATGATTTTGCCATTTACAAATAGGCACGTTAATTGTTTGAAATAGAGTGTGCTGGAGTTTTTATGTGATTTTTATTCAATAAATGCATGTTTATAGGTCTGGCCCTTTGTTTTAGGCTCTCACCATGTTAGTAGACACCAAGCCAAAGTTGAGGAGTATGGCGGTGAGGGTGAGGAGGTTGCGGGCGCTGTTGTTTTCATGGATCCAGCCACAGATTTGCAGTAGAAGTGCAGGCGTACACCTGAACTCTTCAGCCAGGGCCAACATCAGCAGCAGCATGTAGAGGAGCAGGAAGACCGAAAACAGGATGATGACTGGGAACAGACTACAGAGGAAGAACAAGGGAGGAATGGAAGGGAAACAGGAAGGAAGTGAGTGAAGTAGTGAACATGTATATCCAGGGTAGAATAAAGAAACACGAATTCTGTGACAAATGTTCAAGACTATTGCAAACTGTAATTCCTGGTACTTCCTGCAGATGGCATTCAAGTAAAAACAGAATCAGAATCCACAATGGGGAAATTATTCCATGCAGATAAAGTGAAGAGAACAGACTTTCATATTTAAAAATACCTAAGTATGCACACGATATTATTAATAAAAAAACACAAAAGGTAAAAAACAAATGGCAGATAAGTACACCATAGTAAAAAAAAGTAGAAGTAGTTAAACATGAAAACCATAGTGGTTTTAAAATCAGACAAATCTTAATCTCAGTATAATGCATTAGATTTTAAGTATTTCGTTTTTCTTTTGAATGACACTGTGAAACAAAATACAGAAATTAAAAGTTACATTTGAGATTGTTCTCTATCTAGCAACACAGATTATTAAGGACTTTTAATGTTTCACCTTGTAGTTCTTCGTATACACGGAGAACTTAAATGATAAAGTTATATCAATGTTAAATTCCAATGACCGTAAACATATTACTTTTAAAGCGTTAAGCTTTGATAAAAAGGCTTAAATTAACCGTTCAAACCTGATAAACCAAAAAGATGAAATTGTCAATGTGAATAATGTGAGATCCGATTGGATGATCTTAGTGTCTCCCTACCTGATTGCAGAAATGAGGGTCTGAACAACCATGAGAAAGAGGAACATGATGAAGGAGCACACCAGGTTGGAGTTGAACATTTCATCTCTCATCTGGGAGAACTAGACAGACCGAAAGAGATAAAAAAACAATATGATTTAATCTGGGGCATTAATTTATTTCCTCGTATTGATAACATGAAAGACCCGCTTACCTTTTCCTCAATGTGAGTGTCTTTGAACACCAGGGTCAGGGGGGTGATGTGCTCCCTGTGCATTCGATCACTGCTTCGAACCTCAATAGCGTGTTGGATGCGTTTGTTGATCTCTTTGGAGGTGGACAGCCATATGTTGGGCAGTGATCCGTTGGTGAAGGCGGCGAGGATCTGTGAGAAATAAAATAAGAACACAGGTCATTAAGGTACTTGGTGCCAACAATAGAAAGCTGTTTAAGAAACACTTACACTGTTCATGTCAATGGCATTCCCAAATGCAAACTCTGGGGTCCAGGTTCGATTAGTCTTCAGGATTTTGGGGGGCTCAGTGTGGTCAACTTTGCTCTTTTTCTGAGGATAGATGAAGAAAGTGTCGATGTTGTGTTTGAGCAGAAACTCGTTCCTGTCGCGGCCGTGGCCAGCTTCGGTCTTGTAGAGGCCTCCCAGACAGTCCAGAGTTGCCCTTGAGATGTGGATGCGTCTAGAAGAGAGAGAATAGAAGCAGAGAGGATTATCAGCAATGTACAAAATAATGTTTTAAAATCATAACATGAAGATTGTAGAAGTTGTGAGAAAACCGAGACAAAAAACTTCTATCTTTGACTACAAAATGTGTGTATGTCATTTTTAAAACAGCTTAACAATCGAGACAAAGACCGTTGGAAAACGTTACTCGAAACACTATGTTTCCGTAGCAACACACTGACACTGTACAACTGTCAATGTGTCAGTGTGAAGGTGAAACATGTCAGAAAAGGCACAACAAGTTGACTGCTAGTGTTAAACCACACAATGGAGAATTCTGCCCTTAGAAGATATTTTCTATTTGAATAATCATGGCATCAATTCAGAATGAGGACATTTGCTTTTCTGTAAATGACAAAGAACTGACAAGCCTGTCAAGTGTCATCTGAGGCAGAAAACCAAAGCTCGATTTCACTAACTTAATTATGTTTAAAATGTTTCAGAAAATTAATTGAATCCCAGCTGAAAATATAGATTATTGAAGCAAGGGACACATTTTGACTAAAATATTCACTTCTAATGAAAGGTCAAGACTTTGTTGAGGCACTTTATTATCATTTTATAGCAATGGAGGCATAACAGTTGGATCTAAGTGGATGAATAGGAGAATATGTAATGAGTTTTAATGAGTGTTAACTATTCTACTTCTTACTCAAATACACCATATTTTGCCCAAAAAATGTATGATGCCGATTATTATAAAGACTTTATCGATCCCTTGGTCTAATTTTAAAGTTACCTAGCAATATATTCAGTAGAAAGCAGCAACCTTAAACCAATACACATTTGAATATAATTTACATTATTCTGCAATGAGCACAATGAATACTTGTGAAGATAATACACTATTATTATGACTTTTAAGTTAAAGATCTGTATACTTCTTGCATCACTGTCTGCTGGCACTTGCAAAGACCACTCACCCAGGTATTCCCGCGGCCTCCAGCATATTGGCAATGCCCACGTCCCAGGACCAGACGTCAAACTGCCATTTCTGCAGGCCCAGCACCCCACACAGCACAGAGCCCGAGTGGATCCCAATCCTCATGTCCATGTCAAACTTCAGCTGATTCCGCACGTACCTGGAGTTTGTGGGAAGTAAAGCCACCGCGTAAGACTAAAACTCTAGTTTTGCAGGACACAAGACGATGACCCCTGAAGAAGTCCAACGAATGAATACTATACGATACGATAATACTTTATTGTCAGATCAAGTCTGAACTTTTTCTTGCATCACAGCAGTTCCATTTGCAACATCAAGCAAGGACAAATATTAAGATAAAAGGAGTACAAACATTTAATATAGATAGATAGATAGATACTATATTAATCACAAATTGGGAAATTCTTAATATAACATCACACAATCAGAGAAAAGTTGCTCAAGACCCTCTAGTGTACATTTGACTTGGGATTTAGCTCTGTATTTAATTTGAGGATTGACTGGTGCAAAGAGGAGTGCTTCAGTCTAACTTAATACATATTGGAACCCTGTATCTCCATTATATATGTTCATATTCACTGATCAGGACATGGTTGGGGTCATAGACAATGTTGTTGGCCATCCTCACTATGTTATTATGGTATAGGCTGATTCATAGAGTTTCTGACAGGGTTGACCTACAGTCACACTGACCCTATAGCCTTGATCATGTCCAGGCCCAGCTCAACACAGTGACGGGCATGGGCACGCTGCGGCTCAGGGACACCTGACACACAGTAGTAACAGTCTCCCAGGAGCTTTATCCGCAAGCAGTGGTGCTCCTGTGATGAGGAATGATCAAGACAACAGGAAAAAGAGAAAATAAGTTATTGAAATAGAGAATATATGATCTAAAAACAAAAGGGGCTCAAATTCTCACATCTGCTAGTCGGTCAAAGCGCCCGAAGAGCTCGTTGAGGGTTCGGACCAGATCCTGGGCTGATAGTTTCATGGACATCAGAGTGAAGCCCTTTATGTCTGCAAAAAGGATGCTGCAACGTGAGAGCAAGAGTTATAAACTAAGTGTTAGGCTAAAACATTTAAAATGTATAAGGGGACTCCTGTAACTTCAATATTCAGACTGTTACACCACTGTTGAAAGATTACTGTGCAATATACACCTTAGATTTATCTGCTACCTCATTGCTTGTGTTTTTGTTGAATTTTGTTACTTGTGTGTCTAATTATTTAATTTGTTTTAATTTAGTGGGAATGCTGATACAGCATTATGGCTGAAATTTCGATGGATATTACTTTTCTCATTCATAACTTTCATAATTCCAGAGATACATCCAATAATTCATCACATTTTTAACATGGAAGTCAATGGAGAAACTCTTCAGACTTGAAAAATCTTCATGCAACTTCAACTGCTAACTGTTCCTTCATACTTTCACTCAGAAACCTCATTCCAACTTAAAAATGTTACACATCTTTCTGACATTATTCATGATAAACTACTTTTAAATCTGATTCATACTTTTAGAAATATTAAACATTGTTCAGACCTTGGTAAAGAGGCCTTCTTCAGATTTTAACATTAGTGTGTATTGAGCAGCTCGTTAAGGTGTGTGATCTCAAAGCTAGAGTGGAGGACAGCTTGAAATTCGCCTTCATATATATATTTTTTAAACCTGCCATAATTCCCAAACCCTACACTCCTCAGACATAATTTGTCATGACAAACGTAGGAAAACATCTCGTAGCTTGAAAAATGAAAACAAATTAAGCAAAAATAATTAAACAAAATGCCTCTTGAGGGCATGAAGTGACAAAAACCTTCAACATGTCTTCATTAAAGCCAATTGTAAATTCAAGCTGATCTTTACTCACAGCATTAGCCGCACACCATTAGTTAATCTGCCAAAAAGGCCACATTATTAACCCGAAAGTACACAAAAAGCACACTTCAGATGCTCAACTTCCTTCAGATGCTTCACGCGTTGAAATTTCACCGATATCTGTTACGGTTCTACAACAAAACGTTCACATGTAAGAGGTTTATCTCTCATTCAGAACAATGAAAATGCTCTCCTCATCACCATGGAAACCATTGATCTCTGGACACGTCGTTAGCTCAAATATAAACACCTGTGTCATGGAACACGATGATGTCATAACTCCAACTGACATGCTCAGAGCAGCAGACTTCAGATAATGGTTAATGGTCCAGCCTTCAATATGTGCCATTAGTGAGTTTTCCTCAAAAGCTGTTGCCATGGCAACGCACCCCTCGCCGTAAAACACAATATTGCTATAACTCCTATGAAAATTGTCAAAAAGTGCTCAAACTTCACGTGTGCTAACAGTCCAGCCGTGAAGACATGTATTTGACAGTTTTAAGATTTCTTCAAATGCCGTTGCCTTGGCAACACAATGCTCACAACACGGTTTTCTCACAACTTCAGTTCAAATGCTCGAAATGGCCCAAAACTTCACAGGTTTGGTAACGATGCAGCCATCAACACATCTGCGTATTATGGGGTGTCATCAAATGCCGTTGGCATGGCGACAGATCATTCGCCATCAAGTTAGTTCAAAAGTTTGCAGTTCAAATATTCTGCTCCTTTTCCAAGCCTTTTTACTTTATTTTCTTCTCTTATCACACATTCAAGCCCCCAGTGTTCATGTATCATTCTTCTTACACATTACATTTCAGCATAGCAGTTCAGCATCAGCTTTTCAGCATAAAGCATTCCCACTAGCAATTTCTTCAGGAATTGCATTCTCTAGTTAAGGTATGCTTTCCTCTTTATGTTATTCCACTAATGTTATTTTTGCCTTTTTGTCTGCAAATTAGACCCTTTGCTGTAACGTTTTAAATTTCCCCACTTTGGGACGAATTAAAGATATCTGATTCTGATATAAATTCACCTGTTTCAACAGTTTGGCTTTGACTGCATCTAGGCCAAAAAAAAACATCTATCTTCTGTACGTAACACTTACAAAGGTTTGGCTTTAAGTGAAGCTAATACGATAGCACATAATCTGGTTGAGTTTATAGATCGGAAATGTATCTAGAGGATTCTTTCTTGTGTTTCTTTGTTTCATGGTTAAATGCACTTATTGTAAGTTGCTTTATATAAAAGTGTCAGCAAGGAAAATGTAATGTTCGATTTGCAAGATTGTAAAGAAAATGAAGAATTTGCTATTCCAAAGACTCCCAATTGCTATAAAAAACAATTAACAGCATCCATGAGAAATGTATTTTGTGTGTATGTGTTTGTTTTTTTGTGTTTGTTTGTGTACCTGACGTCCTTGTACTGGTGGATGTAAATCTTGTGAAACTCATGAGGATTAAGCTCGTCTACCATAGAGCTTATGTCAGCGATCATCTCCAAGGCAACAAAGCGAGGCAGGATCGACAGCACCAGACGCTCCTGTGTGGACAAATAATAAACTGTATTTGCAAAGTATAGCTTCAGCAGTGTAATGCTGGCTAATTCACAGGTTTAGAAGATGATTCAGGAGCCATTTTTTTGGAAAGTTTAGACGAAAGAGACACCAGTCAGTGGTATTAAAAAAGCATCATCGTCTGAACTCTAGCTTTATGCAGCGGTCACCTACCTGTCTCTGGTTCTCCTGCTCTAGTTTGAGGCGACCCTCAATGCAGCGCCGCGTCTCCAGGAACACCTGTCTCTGGGCATGGTCTGTCAGGTAGTGGATGAACAAGCCGGCTGTGTTCATACCTAGGTACAGCAGGCCTTTGGCAAACACCTGCATGCAAGAGAGAATATGTATCATAGAGTTGATTTTAACCAGGTAAACCCAAAGCATGTAGGGTAAGGAAAAAGATAGGAAATAGGAAACTGGTTTTTCTTTAGAGATCTCAGAGAGAAATGTTTATAGTTAAAGGAATTATGTACAACATATGATTAGCTCTTGATACATGAATAGACAAAAGGCTTGTTCTGCAAAATAAGATGGCATACTAAAGTGAGACTTTTTACACTAAATGTTTAGGCATAGACAGGCATTACATTTCATCACTTATATATGCATTATTATCCATAATACATTTGATTTGATAGTATAGTTAAACAGTAGAATAAGAAATAAAGGAATCTAACTAAGTAAAGAAACAGTTTTGGTTTGATAATGACAAAAAAAGATTTTTTGGGCGGAGCAATGTTTAGAAAAACTCAAAAGCTGATTTCCTCACCTTTCTCAAGAGCTCGGCATCATTGTAGTGGCGCACAATCTCCACCAGAAGGTGAAGTACTGAGGTGAGGGAGCCGGCGCACATGGCCCACAGCAGAGGTAAGGGCAGCAGCGTGTAGGTGGCGAACAAAGTGAACAAAACATACCACGAAGGGTCTTTCTCCAGTCCATACACCAGTCCTCCCAGCACCTGTGTGGTCTGAGACATCCAGCTAGCCAGGCCTGCGTAGTTAAGCCACCCAGGGGTCATGTAGTCTTTGCAGGTTAACACAACGACGCAGAGCGCTATAGCTAACAACATGAAAACGCCTGTGAGGACGCCACGCAGAGTGTCTGTGACCCCATCAGGGGCCAGGGCCAAGTACAGAAGCAATATGTGTAGCTTGGCCATTGCATCAATTACATTGGTGATGGCCAGAGAGTTGCGTCTTTGGTGGGAGTAGTGTTGCTGGTAGAGTTTCTCCAGATCCCGAGACCTAAATGTGTGCCTCAGGCTGGGAATGTAGACTCCACGAATTGAGTGGCCCCAGTGTTTAAAGAAATCGGCATCGCTGGCGTATTCGTTACATGTACTCCTGATACCGTTGTAGGAGCAGGTTGAGCCGCGGGGCTGCGAAGGGTGCACTCTGATAGAGGAGGCCCGGCGTTTAGTGACCCCACGTAAGGCCCTGTTGCGGATTTGTTTGTTGATCTCATTCATGTAGGTATCCGTCACAGAGATTTTACTTGCTGGCTCCAAACCCACCTGCCAAGATGACAGAAAATGATATGTGTTTACTCACATTTCCCATTCTCATCCTTACTGCATGCCTTCATTCCTTTAAATTACAGAAAGATTGTAAGATTTTTGGCAAGAATATATGAGTAGGACGGGCTAAGTCTCCACCAGATATACAAACCATAACTTCAATTTATTTAACCTTTTTATAAACAGAAAAATCCAATAGAGCTTAAATCTCTTTTAAAATATTGATCTGGCCAAGAAGGCAGCAAAGTCTTTGATGTACACACATCACAATTAAATCCCAACAATTTACACAAGTAAAAATGTGTCCACGCGACACAAGAGTTTAAGGTAACAACACAGACAAAATCCCTATGCATTGGGGCATGAACAGTTTTGGTTTTGGTTTAACCTGCAGGTCATCATTCCAAGACCAAGGGCAATAAGGAAATAGAATCCTTTTTTCCAGTCTATTATTAGATGGAACACCGAAGGCGTTTTGAGAAAAAAATGTATAAACAATAAAGATATATGTTCATGGGGTACTGTCCTGTAATGGCCTTGTACATTTGAATATACCAATGCAAATTCCTATCCGAGTAGTAACTTCATTTAATTTTAATTTCTATTTTTACATTAATTATATGTTCCAGAATTTGGAGCACCATATCCGTTCACCTCCATCGTATACGAGTAATGGCATAAATATCAGAGACAGCTTCAATCTAAAAACAGTGGGAAAGTACTGTGAAACCATGTGACAAAGTAGCCTTGGTGTTATGTCACATAATATGATTTTGTTGGGACATTTTCACAGTCACTAAACAGGTTTTTCAGTTAATGTTATCTGGTTTGTGTCAAATGAAGCAGTGGTTCAGAGCTTACCATGTCCATCACAATCCTCATAATCGTGTAGATGAATATGACAAAACAATAGGACACCAAGCAGTAAAAAACAACAGTATTATCTAGAGTTCAACAAATCCACTGATAATTATGTATCACCTGGGCGCTGAGCTCCTGCTGGGTAATGATGTGTTTCACAGCGTTCTGCCACAGCTTCTTTTTCCTCCGCAGCCCAGGGGACAAGGTGGGGGTAAGGCAGGGCGGCTCACGCAGCTCCATGGGGCGGACTACTGTCGTCTCGGCAAAGGTGACCATGGTGGTGAGTTTGTCTGACCTCATCCAATGCTGTCAGATCATGAGGAGGCAGCACCCTGATGCTGGAAAAGTGTCATTGTTGGGGGTGAATACAAAGAGGAAAATATGGTGATTAGTGAGGGGTTTCACTTGCTTTACTCCCTAATGTAATAGACATTCATTTTTAAAGGGGCACTCTACCAATGATATTGTATTGTTATTGTTATTGTTAGTACTACTCAGCCCATGAGAACAACTTCCTCTTTGGCTTTGGAGGAGCTTTGACAGATAACTCTAGTGATGTCACAGTGAAGTCATGAGGATAATCTCAGCGGGGGTTTGGAGATTACAAATTATAATTTATTATTTTACAAACTGCAGGTGTGGCGTTAAAAGGGTGTGGCTGTTTACCAGGCGGAGAGGGTTAGGGTTTCTAATATATTATGATTTTGAGTTGAATTATGTAGGAATGCAGGATTCATTTTGGTAGCCATATCTCAGTCCCAGCTGCTTTAGAACACTAATGGTACGCAATTAAGCGTGTATGGCTAATTTAGAAATTTGACACATTCTGAGACAGATACAAAAAAACAGAAAAACATTACAAATACATTAACATGAAACAAATTAAGGTTACTATCAACAATTCTGGCTTCATTCAAATATTCTCTGTGGAAAGTAAGCCCTCCTCATTCAATTTCAATCAAACCGTTTTTTTCATTTTTACCAATCTCTCTTTGAAAATAAGTTCTTACTAATATATATAGGCCTATATATTTGTATGAGATACATCATTTGAATTGAACATATGAATTTAATTTTGCTGCTTGCTGGTTTGAGATAACCGTTTTACACTGACTTTGCTGAATCATGATAATTGTTGCTATTTTTCACTAAGAATATACAACAATTGATTTATTGATTATAGCTTTTGTGGCTCCTGATTAACATTGACACCTCACATGTTCTTTATTAAAGAAAACAATTCTAAAAGAAGCATATCAAAGCCTCGTAATTGTTTAAACTCTTTTCAACATTTAGATTTATGTGGATAGTATGGTTGTGCTTGACACATGTAGCATGTTGTAAGAAGCCCATGATGAAACGTGTTTGCACAATGTGTGCCTGAAGAAAGGCAGCTTGCCAGCAAATTATCCGGAGGCCAGATTTAGACGTGAGCTGGTTAAGGCTCCGAGTTAAACTCCTCCAGGTCCTTCTGTCACTGTCCCGCCCACTCACTGTCCATTGTCAGCAGTCTGATTGTCACTTTGCATCATCACTGCAAAGAACGAATATGATGAAACATAGTATTTTAAAAATATCTGCCTTCCTAATTAAGGCTGTAATTATGGCAGCTGAAAATCTTCATCCTTTGAGAAAATGCTGTAAAATGGCAGATTTTTATTTTTTGGACTGGTTGATCACACTGTTCTCTAATGTAAAACAAAATCCAGATGTATTGGTTTAGATTCAAGCACTATTTGATTTCAGGCTCTCCCTATGAACATCCTGAACTCTTGTTAAAATAAGAGTTACAAAGAAATAGAGTATAACTTCTGACAACAACATGGAGAAGGGGAAAAGTCTTGAGAGGTTAAATCTTAGGCAACACTTGTAGTATATCCAACACCTTAATTCATAAATACATGTTGTCTTGTGGCCACAACTGACCTGTATTGTTTTACATATTGTGTATCCTTGCATCATGTCCACCATTGGCCATAGGATATAGTCTTCCAGCCCATGGTAATCCACTTTTGCTGATTCCATCGTACAGGAATTGCACGCAGATCTGAAAATTAAGGCATAATCCATGAAGGGGAAGTGATAGTTGAAAAAGTCCCCTCTGTATAGATCCAGCCAAGATATGTTGAGTCGTTCTGGCAGGAAAGTAGGTCATTACATGCACTGTTTTGAAATGAAGTCAACAACTGCACTGAAGGAGAACAGCAGGAGTGAAGAGTGCAAAGAGGATTTGCCAGTCAGCAGCCACTCTCACTGGCCTACAAAGCTGATCATTGGCACCAGGACAACTTTAAGATAATTGCAACGATGTCAACCTTTGACCGAGTCAACTTAACCTTTAAAATCACAGTTGACATTTTATTGAAATAGAATTACAATAAATGCTTTTTAATTTGCTCTCTCTTTTATACTCTTCATATTTCTTTTTAATGTACTCCCATTCAAAGAGATTAAAAGCAGAGTTAATGCCTCAATATTGCCTTCATGCTCTTGGCTATGTCAATATGCATTAGAGCCATAAGAGCAAAAAGTTCAAACATTACCTAAAGCCTACAAGGCCAGGCTGTTCAAGCATGACGCTGAATAATCACACACATGGGAACAGAACCCTGAGGTGAAATGCTTTTCAGGTTCACAATTTTTCATTCCAGTTACAATTTTTCATTCCAGTCCTGATTAAAATGCTATTTCCACACAATTATATTTGTGCTTAATGTCACTTCATCATACTCTGTGGTTGCTTCTTGATTGGCTTAGAAATACTTCAATAGGGAAATTATTAAGGCAATTATAACCACTGTTATATCTGCTTTTTCAAGACAGGATTGTCGAGGACAAAGAGGTTTTCTGCCATGTTTTATTAATTGTTTTCTCTATAACACAAACAAAGTTAACCCTATACAAAAGTTGGCCATTGGAGATAATTGATTGACATTTTTTTAAAGAGTCTAATTGAAGATATTAAAAGCAGTGATATAATTTGTTGCTTAGTGTCGTCACTTCAGTCTTATTCTGGTTTCTGCTACTTCAGGCTGGTTAATGTTATCACAAGTCAAGTAGTAATTCTGTAATGGATACAATTGCCTTGAAATGTGCTGGATTTGGTGATGGTGTTTCCTAATTTAAAGTGTAACACATAAATGAATTACTCTATTTAGACCAACAGTACTTTAAACCTTTCTTTTTTTTTGTTCACTTATTTTGTCATGTTGTTTGTCAACAGTATATTTTTTTAAATCATGACATAACCACATCATCGGCGATTGATTGTATCAGTAAGATAAGAAGAGAGGAATTGAATTATCAGGAGGAACCAAAAGCAAAAAAGGAAATATCAGGCACAGCAATATCAGGAAGTGTGTTGGAATAGACAACCATCCCTCAGTATTAATGAGGAAGAGCACTTACTGGGCTGATAGCATCAACGGGTCTGGAGTGCCTACGGGTTTAAGCTGGTTAAAGTTTTTGAGACGTGCTTTGCTAATTGCGTCCAGGCCCCTTAGGCTGATCTAATGGATTCCCATCTGTCCAACCGTGACTGCGTGGCTCAGACCTTTCTTGCTGATTACTGTGCATCTAAAAATAGCCTAAGGGTCTAAGGCAATTAGTTCTACAGTACTATAACTGCTAAAAACCAATACCAGCATCTAACACTTGGTAAGTATATAGTAAAGCACATTTATGAGATGAAACATAAGAGTTAATCATTGGTGATCGTTCTGATATAACACAGCCCTTCTTTGAGTTCATAATGGGCACATCTGTCATTTAATTTAGGTACTCCATTTGAAGGGCACTTCACTAGCTTGTGTCCTGAGGGGGGCGTTGGGATGAATTCGTTTGCTAAGGTAAAAAACATAATGCTAATTATGCAATAAGCCAAAGGAGTCATGCTTACCGTGATTTTAGAACAGATAAGGGGCGTTGTTGAGCATGATGCAAAGTAAGGTAGTTATTTAATGCTAGCCGCTTTGGCTGTCCTCTAATTAGGTGATTCACACACATACTCACGCCAGACCTGAAAAAGAACTTACAAATTAACCTTGTTAAACGTTTCACTTAAGTTGGACACAAATACCTATTAACGTCTATTGGTGTTGTATCACAGATGCACTGTGTTATGTGTGTGTCGTAACACTCTTAGAGTTCAAGAAGATGGTGATTGCATGATAGCTTTTGTTGGCAGTCTCACAAAGCTCTCAAAGGTGAAGGTGTGTACAGGTCAACTAGGGACAAGGTAAAACAAAGACCAGTGCAGAGATTTTGCTGGAACACTTTCACGATAATTTCGGGTTTTAAAATCTTCAATGTGTTGAATCAAAGAGTTTTGCCAAATCAAAAAATAAGCATGCAAAGGATTATGACACAATGGATTTCAGCCCATATACCTACACATTGAAGTCCTGTATGGTAGGGTGATAATAAGGAGCACTGGGCATGTTTATCTTGTAACTTTATCTTGCACTGGGTCCTTATGACCCTGCAGGAATAAATGCCTATTTAAAATGAATAAAGCTTCCTTAAATGTAAATGATATGTCCAAAGCTAATGTAAAGACTTTTCCTTTATCATTTTAATAGGATTTTGATAGAGCTCTGAGCTTGTTCGACAAGAAATGTAAGGCTAATAGCCATCATGTGATCTGGGCCTGTCCCCAATAGGCCCATGTTATAATCCATCCATGCAACAATCTAGAAATACCTGTCAGCTTTTAGGACTCCCCATTTTCTGCACAGTCCTATCACTAAGTTTCTACTCTTGTACTGAAATAAAAACATAAATACTAGTAGTAGTCACAGGTTTATCTTGTAATAAAAACCTCCAAAACCCTTAGCTGTAGTTTAGCTGTCATTAGCTCAACATAAGTAAGATGGTATTATCCTTTTCAAAAAGAGTCCCACAACATTTGCTATCTTAAAGGGGCTGAATAATTAAAGAGATAACAGCAGCAGAAGACAACAAAAATAGTGTCACATAAACAACTCAGGGATCTGATGGCTCAGTGGGGATAAGAGACCCTGGGAGTTAAATGCTTTAGTGGTCTGCCGAGAAGCACCAAGTCTGTCGCCAAGACTGGTTTATCTCCAAACTGATTTTCCAGACTCACTGCTGTCCCCAACTGGTAGAAGACAAATATTTCCAAAAGCAGGATGTCCCATCCACAGATACAGAGAATAAAGAATACATATTTTTGATTAATTATTTTATAGCCTGATAGTCAGACTGAATTTCGTTTCACTCATAAATAATTGTTATGTATTCTTGCATTGCTGAAAACAAAGTAGGCAGGACATTGTCTGAATGGCTGCACTCTTAAACAGCTCTGCAGAAATTAGGATATATGATGTATGATCATTTAAAAGGAAATGCTAGCACAAAATAGGTTCAAATCTAAATCCACTGATTATGAGAAAGCATGTTGTTGACCCAAAAGGCAGGAAGAGATATCATTTAAAATTAAAGTGTCTAACCATGGGATAATTGTATTCCTCTGAAAGCAATGTATTCAAACACAAGATTAACATTGTCTTTTTTTTTAAATACTTGAAATTAAACTAAGCCTATATCACATAACTTTTCATATTAGACTACTATCAGAATTTTGTGACGTTGGTTTCTTTTCACACATAAATAATACCATTGACTGTAACTTAGCAAATGATAATGTGGATAGTAGCCTACCCTATCAGCAACATTACTCAATTTATATAGGATATTTATAAAAATTCCAATACATTCATACTGTTGTGAAATTAAAGCATTTGTCAAAAGTAATGACATATTAAGTGACCATATTGTCAAAAAATAATGGCAACGTTTCTCATTAATATGGGTTGCGATGTCATTTTTCAAGATTGTTTCTCATAATTATATGTTACAGGATATTATTGTTGTCCTCGCATTGTCGTAAATTGTCTTCCATAAACATCTGATGAAGTATTTGCATGATATGCAATCAATCTTTCTAATGTGTTTCGAATAGTCTGCACTTGTTCAAACCTGGTTCAAACATGACAAAAGCTACTATCCATCGGTGGGCTGTCACATAGTACTAACAGCTAGCAACCAGAGGAACAGTAAGTAAGGTTGTTACTAAATGTGTCTTTGAATAGTTTACCTTTAGTCAAAGGGGCTGAAGGGACCCGCACGTATGCCGCACACTTTAAGGATTTTCCTCACTTCATGGTACGTAATCTTTTACATTTATTTACGTTGTTGTGATACGCGCAGCCAGGGGAATCTCGTTTAGCAAGTCAGGCAGATAGCTAGCTAACGATAGCATACTTTGCTATTAGCATAGATGAATGCTAGCTCTGAATTATAGTTACTTTATGTATATATATATACACAACATATGCATATATAACCGTATGTTTTCATTACGTCTAAACCTTATTGAAATCCAGGGGTTAAAACACTATCAGAGAGCACACATTTAAATGAAAACATGTAACAGCTAGCTATGCTAACATTAGCCTTACATTAATTGACTGGAAAGTGTCGTGATTTCTGTCACAACAATATTTTATAAATACGCTCTTGCTTTTCACGTGTCAGGTAACTTTAACACCGGGTATTTCCCGTTTTTATTTAGGTTAAAATATCATTTTAATGTCAAAAATATTTATTAGGTCATCGGCTAATTTGGGCATACTAACTTCCACAGGCCAAAGACAATCCAGCGGTTTTCCTGATTTTTCGAAGCGCCTTTGGAGACTCAGTTTGGGGCTGAAGTGCCTCAAACCTCAGTGCCTCTGTGGACCTGGAAGAGCAGCACCGCCTTGTGACAAGCTTCCAACATGACAGGTGGGGAACACCACACTATTAAACACCTGTACTATACTTGAGGACGTATTTACGGCACTATACATTCAATGTAGCACACTGCTGAAGAAGTTGGATTAATACTAGTTGTCTGAGCTGCCTGATCCCAAACCCCATATGGAGACAGCTGATTGTGAAAATGTTTAGTGAGAGAAGCTCTGCATCAGTGCTCTAGGTGTTGGTGTGAATGATGTGTCTATTCCCGAGTGTTATGTGTGAATTTGCACTGAAAAATCTCTCACCAGACATTTAGCCTGTGTTGGCATCTACTGATAGATACATTCCTTGAACCTCAAACCCACTGACTGAATGGCTGTCCCACAGTGCCCCTCTCTCTCCATCCTCCTCTCTCTGTGTCTCCCTGTCCCTTTCACCCAGAGAGAGACTTTGGGTGGATAGTGAGTACCATTGTGTCAGTGAGATGTTTATTAATGAGAGAGGCGCGCACACAGAGAGCAGAGCTGCTATTGACGGACTAATCGCTAATCTCTTCGTTAATACTTCAATCTGCCTATGAACCAAGATACATCACTGAGAAGCCTCAAGACAGGGACATGCAAGCTGGTGGTCTGCAGGAAGTACATTTGGAAATTTGTTCCAGTTGGAAACTTTTTGAAAGTGAAGTTTGAGTTGGCTTTTCTGTTCAGGCTCGTCTTTTAGGACAAGTGTATGTGTCTAATGTTTATTGCGTCCAAACTGGGAAGTTGTGGATACATGTCAGTGAGTATAGTATTGAATTGAGCTTTTCTGTCAAGGAATTTTGAAGTAGTTGGTGGTAACATTTTCCGTTAGCGTTGATAGGTAATTAAACAAACATATTATAACCAGAGAATAAGGGATTTGTAGTCTGCTGCTTATTCTGTTGCATTAAGGTTTTCAGTTTTAGCTTTTTGGAGGTTTACTGTGTCGATAAAAGGAGTAGTGTGTGTCTGTGTGTGTGCTTGTTGGGTGTTGCATGTGTTTGCCTGCCATGCCCTTGCCTGCGCCTGATGTCCCGGCCTCTCAGAGGCTGGCACTGGACTGTCGTACCCTTCTGGACCATCGCATTGGCAAGGGTGAGTGATAACACCACTTCCTCTGGCTCCTTCTCCGTCTCTTGAACAAGGAATTATTTCACTTAAAAGGTGCTTTCTCCATGTGCTTCTAAAATATGTTATGTTGTAAAAATAACTTAAATTGAATGTTGGAGGTCTGATTTGCTATGAGCCACTTCCTGTGTTGTAAAATGGATACAGTTTATTTGATCGATTACAAAAGGAACTTAAACCCTTGAGTAAGTCAACATAAAGAGGAACACTGGCTGTGGTATTTAGCACAGGTTGCTGTTAAACAGTGTTGACTGGCTATGTGTGTGTGTGTGTGTGTGTGTGTGTGTGTGTGTGTGTGTGTGTGTGTGTGTGTGTGTGTGTGTGTGTGTGTGTGTGTGTGTGTGTGTGTGTGTGTGTGTGTGTGTGTGTGTGTGTGTGTGTGTGTGTGTGTGTGTGTGTGTGTGTGTGTGTGTGTGTGTGTGTGTGTGTGTGTGTGTGTGTGTGTGTGTGTGTGTGTGTGTGTGTGTGTGTGTGTGTGTGTGTGTGTGTGTGTGTGTGTGTGTGTGTGTGTACTTTCGTGTGTACTTTCTTTCATATAATCTTACACTGATGAAATCTCTGTTTGAAAAGAACAGTTCTTCCATCAGAATAAAAGAGATGCTTATAGCTCCAAAGGGAATATTGCTTATAGCAACATTTCCGGCATGCAAGATGTAGGAAAACAAAGCTTTATTGTAAATGATTATGATGATTAATTATTGAAGTGATATTGTACCGGAGTCCTGTTATTTTATCCAATAAAATAAAAGTTCACAGTAAGTATAGAGAGGAACTTCAGCTATCTATAATATCATTTTGTAATAATAAAAAATAAATAAGATGGACTTTTATTAATCCCTCGTGGGGAAATTGTTTCTCTGCATTTGACCCATCCTGTGTTAGGAGCAGTGTGCTGCCATTTTGAACGGTGCCCAGGGAATGTAATATAATTTAGTATAACATAACAAAATAAGATATAATATATATTTTTTATTAGCTGCCCAACTGAGAACTATTTTTTTTCTTCAGTCCATACATTTAATTTCAACACTCGTTCATGCTTTTACAAGGACATTGCAGCATCTCCAGGTTCATGGTTTCACTGATTTTTTTGTTGCATTAGAGCCAATAATGTGGATGTCTGGGTTTAATGTTTGTCACAGTTTTATGGTTGTGTTGTGTAATGTAGACAAGCACATTGATTTGAAAGTGTTGCTCATGAGTGAGCCAGCTGCTGAACAGTATTGTATTTATTTACTATGGTTTTGGAAAATTAAACCTGGAAGAGATTGAGTCAATAGGAAAATATTGAAAATTATAATATTTCACGGTTTGAAATATAAAGAAGCAAATACCAGTAAACATGGTTTTATTAATAAAGACATTTTGGTATTTGGCTAGTAAAAAAGGAAAGACATTTTGTAGAAAGTTGCCTATGCATATAGGGAAAACTGAAAGTAAGTAGAGCAGGAAGCATGCGTGGATTAATGACGGAGAGGAGGGAAAGGGTGATGCTGGTAGGGGGTGGAGAGAGGAAAATTGCGTGGGTGGGAGGTCTTCTCCCTATCCATCCCTGTGGTGCATATTTCTTTCTTATTCTCTCCCCATCCGCCTCTTGTCTCTGTTTCCTTCTATGCAACTGAGAAGAATGATCTGAAGTGGGGGGGGGGGTGTTTGTATGTGTGTGCCTGCATGTGAAATCTGCACTGCCCCTTCAGAAGGAGCGCTGTTGCAGAAGACGAACAGGAAAATCCAAGGTCATCACGGCACGCTTCTCTGACGTTGCCTTTCAACCCCCTTTCGTGCGCGTGTGTGTGCGAGTGTCTGCACGGCAGGAAAAGTGTGTGTAATTCAGTGCATCGGTCCGAGCTCTGCACCAATCACGGTGCGCATTTTAGCTCCATGCACACGTGCAGGCATTTATACCAGAGTGAGCGGTGTTTGTGTGCGTTTTCAGTGCCTCTTGGCACAGCAGTATGTCTGTATGAGCTACTGAAGCTGCATTGAGAAAAAATAACCATTTGTAGTGAGAGATTCCAGCATCACGAAGGATGTACGGTAAGAATTACAATAATTCTTCCTATGTGTATTCGTGTGTGTGTGTGTGTTTAAGGCTTTGTAAGTATGTGAGTAATGTACATAAAGCATGCAGCGTTCAGCCAGTTTTCCTACATTCTACCAACACGTTTCCTCTTAGCTTTCTTGTGATAGACTGCAACTGACTAAAAGCGCATTATATGAACTTGGACTATTATGAGGATACTGCTCTATTTATAGCTTATACACCGCTTTGAAGAGGTTTATTTTCGGTACCGGACACTTCTTTGATCTGAACACTTTTTAATCAAATGACTTCCTTTGTTGTATGAAGTGATAACAGTATGTTCTCTACACTTGTAAAATATTCAGCTCACTGTTGTAGTTATATATGTATGTATGTTTTCTTATCGTTTTTCCCATTTCCTAGCTATTTTGGGTTGCACATGATAAATTCATGTTTCCTTGAAAACAGGTATAGTATATGTGCGGTTGGAAGCTTTAATTATTGGTACTTTTCTGTAAAACTTTAAGATCATGTTAAAATGTGTTTGGTGTTAGTGTTTTCTGTAGCTATGTTGTTTTTATTGACATGTTGATATATGGTTAATTGATTAGCGCTAATTAAAAATGTAGTTAGCTTTGCTTTGACTTTCGAGACTATTGATGGAAAAATGCTTGGCTAAGTAGGCTAACCCTGCAGACTGGAAGAGCTAGCTCAGTCAGACAGAGTGCGTCGCTCTGCTGAGCTCCTGTATGGAAATGTGGCTCTCTGGGCTTGAGTCCCTCATAGCCCAGTTTCAGTGCCTGTTTGACTGTGATTCATAGTGTGTCGGATCGGCCTTGTGTCATGAGGATTTGTTGGCAGCTGGTTCTGTACATCAGTATGTTGGTCGCATAATACCAGCCATGTTTGCTTCCACCCACTCTCGGTGGAGTGTGTGCTTTGAATAATACTTGCACATGGATTTATGGCTGAAAATGATGTACTGTGTATGTTTCTGCGTGCAGCGTGTCTATAGCCTGAAGATACAGAAGGAGAGAGGGGGTAGATGGATGTTGTGGTAACACACGCAACACATTTCAATTGCTGTCATTATCTCCATGCCAGAGTGACACAAATTCACATTTTTTCCTCTTTGTCACGCTTAATGCTGTCAGCCTCTCCTGAACGATACCCACCTCCTCTCTTCAGCTCTATACAGCTCTCCCAAACTCATTGAGGGACAGCCTTACACTTCCCTCTGCGTATTTACAGATTCTTGCGTGTGCTCGTATTTTACCACGTGAATCTTCTGTTTAAAGACGTTTTGCCCGTCCTTGTTTGCTGATATAAAAATAGCAAGACTTGGTCGGTCCCCTGAGGTGAAGCTGATGTGAAGCTGATGTGTATTGATGCCGGTGATGGTGCTCTGTCTCTTGCAGACCCGACCACTCAAACATACAAACATGAACACGCATAGATCCTACATGTGTTTGATATGCTCCATGCAGGACTATATTTACCCTGTTTTATCAGCCACGTGACTTCTGGTCCAGCAGAGCAGCTCCAGGACAGCAGGTGCAGCAAGATATGCTACTTGTCACACACTCCTGTTAGTGTGTGTTATTGTAATAAGTTTGACTTTTATATCATCAAGATAAATTCCTTTTTATTGTGTTGCCAACAAGGCATTAGCTCTATTTACACTCAGAAAGTGTGGAGGATTTTAAAATAATAAAGAAAGAAAAGACAAGAGTATTCCTTTTTATTAGTCATGTTTTGTTTCTCATGCACAAACATGTCTTTCAGAGCTATGTATTTTCTTGTTTGCCTCTCCTTCTTCTCGCTTCCAGATGCATTTTCTCTCCCATCTCTCTATCTCTCTCTCACCCTAATGTGGGAAGCGTTAAGCTGACATCCTGGGGGAAATGGAGAGTGTAATCTGTTAATGTACCAGCCCATTGTTACGGCTATAAAAACAGCATTGTGATTGGCTGGCTCCTTGCTATAGTGATCTGAAGGGGTGGAGACCCCCACACATGTGTACACGTAATGCACACATTCTGCGTGGATGTGTAGCTTAGCATCCAATCAGTGTAACATGTAAGAGACATCGCTCTGGGCAAAGTTGCACCAGGCTGCAGAGATGTCCGCCTTCTCTCTATTATCTTGTTCTGTCTCCCAACATTAACCAGTAATTAATTGTTCCGTCCTACTCGATGTGTGCGAGCATGTTTGTGTGGGTTTATGTGCGAGTGTGTATTGAGTCGCTTGGTGTCCAGCCCCTAAATGTGTTGTCAGCCGGCCATGCCAAGTGGGTGGAAGTCGTGAGACCCCCCTGTGTGTGTGTGTGTGTGTGTGTGTGTGTGTTTTTCACAGCTGACACATTCTTGTCCACCCACCCTGCTGATCTCTTTTAGCTTTTTTCCACTCGAACCCACCATTATTAACACAAGAAACACTTAACAACTCAAACCAAGCACAACTCTGCAGCTATACAGTGTTCTCTAGAGTCATTTCCAACACAAACATGGTTTTGCAGCACAATAACTTGAGGTACAGAATATGTTAATGTTTACAATTATTGCAGTAGCTTTTTAGAGTTGCAACAATTTATCAACTTGTCAATTGGAAATAAATTGACAACAAATCGCAAAATTGAATATTCGTTCAGTCTTTTATCATGCAAAGATGCAAAAACTAAAAACACAGCTTTCAGCCGCTCAAATCTGAGTATTTACTTTTCTCCTTTTTATAAGTTTTAAACTGAAGGTCTTTGGGTTTAGTACTGTTTATGGGTATAGCGAGAAATTTGAAGACATCATCTTTGGCTTTTGGAAAACAACAATTAATCAGCTTGTCAAAAGAACAGAAATGAACTAACTGATAATGAATATGATCATAAGTTGCAGTCCTATAGCATTTGTTGTTTTATTGACCAGTGCCACTTAAGCAACCGTAACACAAACTGCTTTTTATCAAGCCTCTGAAAATCCTAAAACTATATTTTTTCTGAATGATGAATTGCCCTCTGTTCAATAAAAAACAGTTTAGACGGTAAAATAATGTATATGGCATGTGTAAAAGAAAATAATTATGCTCATTTACTTACTTTTATAATAACACTGTGTGATTCTTAATTGTTATCTTTATTTACTGGCTTTCACGTCTTTGCTAAGAGTTGGGGAAATTCTTGTTGAGACGATTTGTTGCAATGTTGTTAGTTACGCTCTCTGTGCACCAAACGGTATGACCTTCAACTTCTGTGAATTGAGAACATACTGATACTGCCTCCCTAAACTTCCAGAATTCTCCTTTCATTATCGCCAAGGTTTTCCCCACCTTTCTCTGTGTTTAAATATGCAACCCAAACTCTATTCGATTCGATTGATAAATACATTCCCACAACACATGCCACTAGCTTATGAGCTAACCAACAGAAATGGCAGCCACTTTAAATTCATGCAAAAAAGGAATTTAGGAATATAAATTGCTTAATGGAAAATGTGGATGCTTGCAGTGTGCCAGAAGAGGGGGAAATAACATGTACATTGCTACACCCACTCAGCTGTTAAAACGGTTGTGGATTTTAGACACAATAGACCTAAAAGTGTATTAAACTTTTTCTTACGCCATCTGACTATTCCTCCCCAAAAATCTTGTCTCTCTACTGTTGACAGAGAGAGGGCAGATTTGTGCTGGACAAGGAGATGCAATAAGTAGCGCTAATCTGTGACTCACCATCCACCTCCCCCATCACACTTCCATCTCTGTCTCTTTTTCCTCTTCAGCCGCCTGTATCTCTGTCACTCTTTGTCCTCCACCCTTTCCTCTCTACTCCTGGGACCCGCTGCATTTTCATTAATTCATCGGCGACTCCTACACTCAAGCCCCGGGCCAACCGAGAGGATGAGAGAAGGTGCGAGAGGGAGGCTCAGTGGGTGCAGGAGGAAGGGACAGAGGGAAGGAGGGGTGCAGAGGCCTCATTAGTATTTGAAGTGATGGAGGAGAGTGGAGCAGCACTATGAATAGACACGCCACTCTCAAAGATAAGCACCAGCCGAGCTCCTGCTGCGGACTTCAGTAGAACTTTCAGAGGCCTTGAAACAGAGCGGCTTTTAAGTGATTAAGGCACTAAATATGCATGTTGCTCGATTAAAAGGCTTTTCAAGGACATCCTGCCTGTACTGGCTGCCCTACTCCCAAGTGTGGGTCAATGATAACATACCAGAAGGGCAGGGAATGCAGAAACGTAGCCCAGAACAGAGCGCTGCTGCATTGGCTGTGGTTTAGGACGTAGCAGGGGCCATCGTGGGTTGGTCATTTGTCTTCCTGTCCTCATGTCCTTGGGCATAACCGTCAACCCTCATATTGCAATGTAGCTTTCTGCCATTGGTGTGTTAGTATCTGAATTGGTCAGTCAGTGTGCTTTGGATAAAAAAGATCAAATGAAATGCAGCCAAATGTATGTGTTTTCAGCTAATAGCAGTTAAGTTGCTGCCCTATTCTAATATTTTGCGTCGGTGCTTTGTACCGCAAGGGCAGAAAGTGTTGTGTGTGTTTTCTTTCATCGTTTCCTTAGGTATGTTACTATATTTAGTCTAGATCTAGGTCTATTTAAAGGGCCAGTGTAGTATTTAGTGGGACGTATTGGAAAATGGTATTCATAACTTCATATCTGCTTTTTATAATAATAAAATCACCTGAAACTGAGAATTGTTGTCTTTTGAAGTAGCCCTTCATATCTACATAGAGAGCAGGTTCTCCATGTACCTACAGTAGCTCAAAACAGACAAACCAAACTCTGGTTTTTGCACTCTTTAAAACAAGGTTGAAATAAATAGGGTAAATCCTATCCTACTTATTAATACATTTATACATTTGGAATGATGCTTTTAATGTTATATATGTGCAGTATATACATGCCCATGGACGCCAGATGGAAAACTAGCAATGTGCTATATCTTCTGTGGTGCATGTATCTGGGTTGTGTGTAGCAAAGTGTTGTTACAGCTGGGCTCAGCTCATCCATTTGCACTGGTGAGTCAGGCACATGGCAGCTTGTTGCCTCAATCATCTGTGAAATGGGCATAATTGGTCCATTTTATTTTGAAAAAATGAATTGTGTGATTTTGAGAACATGTTACACCTGTGTTACAGTCTGTGTGTCTCAGAGTGTGAACAGCGTTGATCACAAGGCTCGTCTCTGGCTGTATGGGTTGGTTGAAGAGTTCCTATACAATTTGTAGGTGCAGTTAAAAGATCAACTGTAGTCCTGATGTGACGACTCCACGGAGAATCTGTCTTATGTTGGATAGAGCACACTGTGAGGCATCTGGCTATCCTGTAAATGTCGGGTCAGTATGCTCTCAGAATAGGTTTTTCGTGCACCATCAGCAAAAAATGCTCCAATCTGTTTAACCACAAAGTAAAAATAATGAATAATGAAACATTTTTCCTGTGGGAGAAGAGAAGGAAGTGAGGAGGGAGGAAGGAGGGAGGAAGGAAAGAGGAAAATGTTTCTTTGCAGATTGTTTTTCATTTGTCTTTATATTAACTAGATTTCTGCTATCTCTATTTAAAGTGTCAGCCTCTCAAACACTTCATTAAACGTGACTGCATTGCTGAAAGCACGATGGCCTACTTTTTGTCATCAGCTTTCATATCTCCTAAACTCAAATAGCCTTTATTTGGTGTGAGCAAGTAAATAATATCCTGAGCTGCAACAACGGTTGAATGATGCATTTGTTTTTTTTTCTTCATTCTCTCAGTGTCTCCTTATGACTCACCACTGCTCAATTCCTTCGACCAATCACAATCCAGTTCTCTCTTCGCTGCCTTGCTTGCCTTTCTCCTCAATGCAAAGTCAGAGAAATCACTCTTCACTGTGTTGCACTTTTCTCTTCTGTGTGTGTGTGTGTGTGTGTGTGTGTGTGTGTGTGTGTGTGTCATATCTGAGTCGCAATGTTGTGATTGTAAATGCCTTGTGACCACATTTCGTCAATATCCGGCTTTTTCTCAAATGCATTCCCACAGCATTACAGTCACTTAGGCCAAGGGACTGTTTATCAGAAGCTCCATGTTTTTAATCTGGCGATATCAATTCATCATTTGGCATTCTTGCAGAGAATTTGACAATGCAGTTTTCTGGATGCTTGCTTTTATTTTTGACCTGATTCAATTAAATCTATTAACAGAGCTCTGTCAGTTTACATTATCCATCCACATTCAGCACCTCTCCTAGAAATACCCTGCTTCTCTGCACGTCAGCCGCTCATTTTAATTTTAACCTGGCACTCTCCACAGGCTAGAAACCCCCAGCACTTCATAACATGAGCGATGTGTACACTTATATTCAAGTGTGCCACTTTTAATAGGACCATAACAGTAGCACTGCTGAGACGAGGCTGTTATCAATAGTTGCTCGTTAGCTTACCCTTCAGTATTTGATTAGCTGCGACTTCTTTGCCAACACATTTTACGGTTGTTACATTTTACGGTTGTTACCGCTACATGTTAGTGGGGATTTTTTTACTGGGGGGACGCTATTTTAATGAGGTCATCCCAAACAATGCCACACAAGTGCGCACGCGCGCAGTGCACTCACAAAACGGGCAGACAGGTCCACAGAAACTACCGGTATGCTTAGTCCTACTTTAGTTACTGTACTGCAAAAAGCATACGGCGCTGCGCTCAACACACGCAGACTCAAAACCATGGACACACAGGCACATAAGTTATATAAACAATTGATAGGCCTAAATTGCATAAGCTACAGTATTGCAACTAAGCAGACAGCGCTGCTTCTCTCTCTATCTCCACTTTCAAAATGTATTTAAAACTCATAACAAACAAACAAAATTCCCAAAGTTGTCCTGAAATTAACTTATTAAATAAACAAAACGAAAAATATATATAGCTTACTAATGCAAACATTGAATCTGGACTTGAAATTATTCTGATTAGGCCTAGCCTACATTGCAAATAAGCAGACAGCGCTGCTTTACACACACACACACACACACACACACACACACACACACACACACACACACACACACACACACACACACACACACACACACACACACACACACACACACACACACACACACACACACACACACACACACACACACACACACACACACACACACACACACACACACACACACACACACACACACACACACACACACACACACACACACACACACACACACACACACACACACACCCCTTGCGTTTTAAAGACTGATAAATCCGAAATGGATGAACAAGCTTTGCAGTCTATCCACGGGTATGCCTCTTGTTTCCTCCGCCACATCTCCTCCGTCCATACCTCTGGGAAAGGTGAGCTTGAGCTAGCCAGGGGAACGTTGCTAGCGCAGCTAACGTTAACGTTAGTGCTAGTATTATCATTATCCACGTCTTTAGGCGGCTCTTCTGATGATGAAATACTAGTAGCAGCTTCACTTGTAGCTTCGGTGCTGCTAGCCTCTTTCTTCTTGTGAATTATATTCTTTTTAGAAAAGAAGTCAAGCAAAAAAAGGTCTTCCTGCCATTATAGAGCTTTTTCGTTAGCGTTCTTGAAGGAAAGAGCTGCCGCAAAATCGGCGAGCTGGCCGTGGGTGTGTGTGACACCCCCCCAGCTTGCCACGGGGTCACGAGCGTGATGACGAATCATAATTTTTTTTAAGGAAATCGTTTTTATTTTTTATTATAATTAGGCCTACTGTGAAATGTATTATGTTTTTGTCATTATTACAACAAATACACACTTGCAACTGATAAGACTGGCAATGATTTTATATTTATTAGACTATTAAAAAAAAGATCATGCTCCAAATAAGTGGGGGTACGGCGTACCCCCGGGTCCAACGCCCACTACACCACTGCATGTGTTAAATGATTGTTCCTAATTCATCGTTTAATCTCAATGCTTGATTACTTATTTTTACATCACTTCATTTTCCACCACTACTTCAGTGGTGATACAGTGTGTTATTAAGGTGAAGTCATTATGTGGAGTCTGCAATCTTCCCCTTTGAACAAGTGGCTGATTTCAAACGTACCTTATTATTTCTGGACTGTGTTCTTTCGTTTGGAAAGGCTTACACGGGGCAGACGAATAGAGGAGAGATGGATGAAAAAGAAATGGACGTGTTTGCTTGTTATTTCTCTTTGTTTTTATTGCTTTTCTGACAGTCATGCTGCACAAGTCTAATCTCTGTCATCTCTTTTACATCCTCAGGGGTTTGTGGTTGTTGCGGGGCGCTCAGGCCTCGCTACAAGAGACTGGTCGACAACATCTTCCCAGAAGACCCAGAGGTGAGAAGCTCAAGTGACTTTGTTTTTCTAATGCCTTTCTGAACCTAAATGGTTATTTTTATTGTCTGAAGTTGTGAACTCTCTTCTTTATGCTCCTATATATAAATGGTTTGCCTCTTGCCAATGCCACATTATTGCAATTCTTTTTAAAGAGGAACACTGTCTCTGTATAAGTTTCAATAGCTCATTAGGTTGAATACAAACAAGAACATCAGATTCAGCTTTCCATCTGTGGTCGCTGCCAGGTAAATATAAACGCATTGTTATTATGATATTGCCTTTCAAGTAGGAAGAGTGGGTAGATGTGGTAAGAAAACATCACAAACAGCCTCAGATGTAACTATCTTCTTCAAAGCTGTTGGTATCGAGCCACATACCCTTTCTTTTCTAGCGTTTGAGGTCTGATACAGATGACTCGTAAAGAGAATTCATTTGGATGGAGAAGAAGCAGCTGATTTGTTGCAGAGGAAACTTTTCACAAGTGCCTCTTTGCTACTGCAGTAACCCACTTTACCAATCAGTTCTCGGCCAAAACTGCAGTATGCGGGACATACTGTTTCAAGCAGACCTCATTTCGCTGTTTTGTGTGTGTGCATCTGCTCTTTGTGCGCCCACAACTGGTCTTACATTTGGCTCTAATCAGCTGTGGATGAGACCGTAACTACCGAAATCCCAGCAGCTTGGGAATAATGAATCCATCTAATAACATTTACTCACAAATGGTGTCCATGTGGGTGTGTTCCATTCACATTTGCTGTGTTTCTCCCAGATAATTGGTGGTAAGAAGCCTAAATATAGGCTCTCCATGTGTCAGAATGTCCCCACAGTAGGATACATTACTAGTTTTAAATTGGAGTGCATATGACTGGAGTGTATCACTGGGAAGAGTCAACAGAAGCCTGCACCGTTTTTCCACAGAACTACAACATGATTGAACAAAAACAAATCAACTTTTAAAACTGCAGGTTGTTGACAGCTGCAATATTCTGGCTGTGTGATCGGAGATGGATTTCCAGCCACAGGATGTTTTTGATAAGCAGACAAATCAGAGCTTTTGCCCCGTGCTGACCTCTGAAATAACCCTCTGATGAGAGGAATAGACCCTTTTTCACAGCATGAGAATTGTTCCTGCTCCGGTTTCAGGGTCCTGGTATTGTGCTGTGTCGTTGCTCACTGGAAAACTTCACAAAGCCATCTTCAATGAAGCAGTAACACCTGTGTAAATATTACAAGTCATAATTTAGCTCACAGATCCCCAGCTGAGGGTTCAACATTTCAGAAATGGAAAATAAAAATATGATTATTTTTCCTTGGCTGTTAATGATATAAATAATGATGAATGATGCCCATGTATAACAGTTATTATTTTTGAAGATATTTTTGCCTTACATAGCTACCTACAGAATACTTAAAGTGTACACATCTGTTCCCATGTCTCCAAAACATAACGGTCTTATATATTTCTGTTTGTGGGTGTTGCTATTTCATTGACTTCATGTTTTGGCTCCTGCCTGAATGTCAACTAGATGTCAATGGACTGTAAACATTATTTAGCTCTCTCCCCGCCTGACCAAACTGAGCAGAGAAGTAGGTCAAGGGCTGGAGTAGGAGGTGAAACTTGGTGGACTAGTTATACTCTTTCAATTTTGTTTTTGAGGAGGAATACACACACTATCAGCTCAGAGATGTTTATGGAATATAACATGTATTCTTTCTCAGTGGAAGTCAACACACGTGTCTTAACCAGTTGCCTCTTCGTTTAGTAGACATTGGGTGTCGGTACTCAATGCCTTTTGAACAAGCCAGTACCAAATAATATCAACAATTCTTCTCTCTTACCTGCATACAATCCTTTGTGCACTGGATGTTAACAATGCACAGCCCTAGTGGACATACCAGCTTCATGTCAATCCGAGAGCGACTGTATTCTCATCTTTAGTAATCTACTCTTTAAGGATTTTAAACCTTGTAAAATGTTTTTCCTTCGTCTTGTTTTCACCCCTTCTTTCTATCTCCCCCCATCACCCTGGCAGGATGGTCTGGTGAAGGCCAACATGGAGAAGCTGACGTTCTACGCCCTGTCAGCTCCAGAGAAGCTGGACCGTATCGGAGCCTACCTGTCTGAGAGATTGTCGAGGGATGTGGCCCGACACAGATACGGGTGAGCATCTTCCGTCAAGCACAGTTCAAAACCGTTTTCAAAAGACATCTTGGCTGTCTCTGCTTGGACATTTTGCATAGTATTTATAATCTGCCACACATTAAACTTAAATTCAGCAAAGTTGAAGCTATTAAATATAACTTATTCTAAGAAATGGAGGTTATCTTGCTATGAATTAATAAGAAAAGTGGTGCCTGGAATTGCCTTCCATCAAAGAGATGCTTTAAAGGACCAGTCTAATAGTATACATTTATCATATATCCCACATGCAAACTCTATAGAGAACTGTACAATTATGCCATTGCATTTATACCAAATATTTGTTTTCTTGAACCTTTTCTGCACTCTATAATGACTGCATACAAAGTAGCCAAGTAAAAGGGGCAAGCGGTCGTGTTTTTCAACATAAAACGGCTTTAGGTTCATCAACGGTTATTTCTCTTCACTCTCTGTACCTACTCTAAATGCCACAGAAGTTGTTGTCTTTATGACTCATGGCTAGGACGCGCTGTGATGATCTCGCCAATGCAAACGGCTTGCACAGATTACATTAACATTTGGCAGAGTCTTGCTATAATCTGTTATCTATATCAGGGTTTCCGCTAGGATTTTTTCTCGCCGGTCAAATGTCCGGGCAGAATTTATTTTACCGGACAAATTTGAAACTTACCGGTCATATTTCAATAATAATAATAAGAGTTGTGTAGCAGAGTTTCCGTAAGCAGGTAATTTACCGGACTATGAGCAGATATGCTGATGTTTAAAACTCAGTTCACAGGGCTCATTTTTATATTGCTTCAGTTTATAATCGTAACAGATCGAAAAAATTCAGATTAATTTTTCAATAAATGATTCCACAACATAATTATTACATTCAAACAAACTATTTGTAGTAGATAACGTACATTATTCAGAAGTTTACATCAACTTTGAATAATAACACGGGAGAAACGGATCCTCTCTTTTCCCCTCTCCCTCCCCCTCTCTCCTGACAGCCCATCAGTTTCTCATGCAGCTCCTGCAGCTTGCTAAACAGAGGACGGGGCTTCAGGTGATTGTGCAGAGCTGCGTGTCTCGGTCAGACTCAGCAGCTGATCTGATCTCTCTCTCCGTCCGGTTACACTTCACTCGCGTTTATGTCCATATCGATCAGATCCAGCTCTCCTGATCGGCCTTTATAGAGAGCACCGATCAAACTATTAAGAGTGAATATCGACGATAATGACCGGCGGCCGATCGATCGGAGCTTCCCTAATTATTACCAGACATTTTGACCGTCAGGTTTTGAATTTACCGGTTTTTTATACATTTTACCAGCTAAAAACCGGTAATTACCGGCTAACGGAAACCCTGATCTATATATGTACTTTAATATTTCCAGAGCTATGGGAGTTTAGAGATTTAAAAGAAATACGCACATACTTTATTATCCATATAAGATATCCAGACACAGATATTGTCATCCAGATGTTTCTGTGTGTGCTTGCCCTCCTCCTCCTCCTCCTCCTCCTCCTCCTCCTCCTCCTCCTCCTCCTCCTCCTCCTCCTCCTCCTCCTCCTCCTCCTCAGGTATGTGTGTATAGCCATGGAGGCGCTGGACCAGCTGCTGATGGCGTGCCACTGTCAGAGCATCAACCTGTTTGTGGAGAGTTTCCTTAAGATGGTGCGGAAGCTGCTGGAGTCCGACAAGCCCAGCCTGCAGATCCTAGGAACCAACTCTGTGAGTATACACCATCGTATCACTACTTTAAAGAGTCCATCAGATGTTTAATAGTTTTGCAGCAATGAAAAACAACAAACAGTGTAAGATTTTTAAAATGCTGGCTTTGATCCTAATTCATGATGAGCATTCGGTTTAGCTATGACTATACAGCTGTATGAAAGAAGTACAGTGTGAAACATATCTATAATAAACGTTACTGTGGTAAAAGTTATGGTAAACATTAGGGCTGCACCAAACAACTAATTTGATAATCGATTAATCTATCGATTAATGAAACGATTAATCGACTATTCGGACTATTACTGTATGCACAATTTCTCAAACGCTCTTATTTAGCCATCAACTTTTAGATTTAGCTTGAGGTTGTTTTAGGCATGTGGAAACTAACAATGAAGACAATAAAGATGAATACTTGATTCAAAAATACATATATTATTAAATTAACTAAACAAATTGTGAACAAAACTAACATTGCTTTTTATTTAAAGTAAATAAATAATATTTCACATCAAAAGAAACAACAGTGTTTTAACAAATCGTATTAAATAATCTGATGACAGAACTGTAAACAGAATAGCTGAAACTTTAACAAAATAAATAACTCAGTTACCTCTAATCATTAACCCATGTTTGTATAATGTAGTTAACTCGGTGTGTTGCTGCTAGCATACATAACGCCTGGCGTGGAAACGTTACTCGTGGAAGGGGCTTCAGAGCTATTAGAAAGACAGTCCAACCCGGTGCATTCCTCCGTCTGGATGTGGAGCACTTTTGCTAAATGTTTAGACACATTGCTCGTGTTACCGCCCTTACATGCTAAACTCTTATTCCACTTTTGGTAACGAGTATTGTCCACATCGACACGGCTATAGTTTAACCACACCTCGGAGCGCGTTCTCTCCGCCATCTCCTCCGTGTGTGTGTGTTGCTGCATGTAGCAGCTGCGTGTGTGTAAACTGCCCCGCCCCCTCGCACACAGACGGGGAGAGAGATCTCGTCTGGATTGGAAAGGTCGAAAATACACCGACCATAGACGCATTTGTTTGTCTTTTTGCATGTTAGAAACGAGTTGGCAACACTAAGACTGCGATATAATGCTTATATAGCAATACATGACATATCTTTTTTAAATGTCTCCAGTACCGATACAAAGACCAATAAAGTTAGAGCTTAAAGGGAAATGGAAACACTTTTCAAACTGCTTTCCATGCGACAATATTACCATTAGGAAATGTATTTATCTAGTCTATTTCCAATGTAAACGATCGAGATACGCGAATTTACTTTTTGAAATACGTGCCTAATGACCATGGGCGCTTCCATTGCTCCGGGACTTTTCCAGTGACGTCACTGACTGGCTTCCTGGGCCAAAGCTCAATAACAAACAACATGGCGTGCAATGCACCAGTAGTTTACATTACAAGAAAACGGTCGTCGTCAGGAGTTTATTGTATTGCCCCAGGCTGCACAAATGGATTTTATACAAAGAAGGAAGAAGTACATTTCCATAGGCTGCCACTAAAGGATGTGAAGCTGCTCAAAGTCCAGTCTGGATGCCTGGTTCAATACAAAACATTGAAGCCAGGATCTGTTCCCACAATATTCGATTTCTCAACGTATGCAGTCGGGAACACCGACCGTCCCAGCACGTCGGCCGCGCAAGACAATGACAGTGTCAACAAACGTGAAGTTTGAGCCACCAAACGAGTTGCTTCAGCTGCCGAGAGAGAGGTAAATATTGCAGCACTACCAGATTACTAGCTCACACATGTATTTACTGACACAGTGTGACCTTATTAATTAACGCAATCGCGTCCAAACTAAATGGTAGCTATTATTATGACGCACAATAGAGAATTGGGGGTGTTCTATAGCTCAACTAATTAAACTGGCATACACACGCTCATCTGTCGAAAACAGCCCTAAAAAGGCTAGTATTGCTATCAATGGATGGTATTGCAGGACCCAGAGCGCACGGAGCACAGAGCGGACAGCAGATAACGGAATTGCAGTTGTATTGCTTATAGATTATCAGAACATTTCAAAGGGGACACAGCCCCATTGGATATTAACCTATGGATTAACTACATCATCGTTTTTATCGTTGTAATGCCATTGAAGACCAGTTTAGACCAGACAATGAGGAAGGTAAGCCGTTAGCCCGGCGTATGTTAGTACCTAGCGCCACTTGTTTTGATGTACGTTTTTGTGGATAACCTCGCGAGTTTGTATCTTTCAGTGTTGAGGTGGGCACCGTTAGATTCTGTGTCTCCTTGCGATCATAAACGATGTGTTGGATGTGCGGCTAGGGTAAGTAATAAGGGAGCTAGGAGTGATTTTCGGTGCAGTAATAGGTTAGCATTTTCGCTCGGGGCTAATTCAGAGGCTCACTGTTAGCATTGTGTTTGTTTAATTGTTTTATTCCGGATCTACAGTTTCTATTTACTGCAGAACCAAAGGGTGCTTTGAATATAATTGAATCAATAACAAAATTGCAGAGCCATACATTCTTGATCACAAAAAGGAGAAGGCCTTTTTTTGTTATTTCAAACTTCGATAAATACACTGAACAAAAATATAAATGCAACACTTTTGTTTTTGCTCCCATTTTTCATGAGATGAACTCAAAGATCTAAAACATTTTCTATACTGTATACACAAAATGAATGACGTGAATTGAATGTTCATTTCTCTACCATAAGCCGTCTCCAAAGGCGTTTCAGAGAATTTGGCAGTACATCCAACCGGCCTCACAACCGCAGACCACGTGTAACCACACCAGCCCAGGACCTCCACATCCAGCATGTTCACCTCCAAGATCGTCTGAGACCAGCCACTCTGACAGCTGCTGCAACAATCTGTTTGCATAACGAAAGAATGTCTGCACAAACTGTCAGAAACCGTCTCAGGGAAGCTCATCTGCATGCTCGTCGTCCTCATCGGGGTCTCGACCTGACTCCGGTTCGTCGTCGTAACCGACTTGAGTGGGCAAATGCTCACATTCGATGGCGCCTGGCACGTTGGAGAGGTGTTCTCTTCACGGATGAATCCCGGTTTTCACTGTTCAGGGCAGATGGCAGACAGTCTGTGTGGCGTCGTGTGGGTGAGCGGTTTTCTGATGTCAATGTTGTGAATCGAGTGGCCCATGGTGGTGGTGGGGTTATGGTATGGGCAGGCGTATGTTATGGACGACGAACACAGGTGCATTTTATTGATGGCATTGTGAATGCACAGAGATACCGTGACGAGATCCTGAGGCCCATTGTTGTGCCATTCATCCACGACCATCACCTCATGTTGCAGCATGATAATGCACGGCCCCATGTTGCAAGGATCTGTACACAATTCCTGGAGGCTGAAAACATCCCATTTCTTGCATGGCCAGGATACTCACCGGACATGTCACCCATTGAGCATGTTTGGGATGCTCTGGATCGGCGTATACGACAGCGTGTTCCAGTTCCTGCCAATATCCAGCAACTTGGCACAGCCATTGAAGAGGAGTGGACCAACATTCCACAGGCCGCAATCAACAACCTGATCAACTCTATGCGAAGGAGATGTGTTGCACTGCGTGAGGCAAATGGTGGTCACACCAGATACTGACTGGTTTTCGGACCCCCCCAGACCCCCCCAATAAAGCAAAACTGCACGTTTCAGCGTGGCCTTTTATTGTGGCCAGCCTAAGGCACACCTGTGCAATACTCATGCTGTCTAATCAGCATCTTGATATGCCACACCTGTGAGGTGGGATGGATTATCTCGGTAAAGGAGAAGTGCTCACTATCGCAGTTTTTTTCAGATTTGTGAACAATATTTGAGAGAAATGGTTATTTTGTGTATATAGAAAATGAGTTCATCTCATGAAAAATGAGAGCAAAAACAAAAGTGTTGCATTTATATTTTTGTTCAGTGTACCTTCAACTGTTATTCATTAATGTGTCGAATGCGCTTTAGGTTTTTCGGCCATCAAATGTTGCCCATTTCAGTAAATGTAGGGGTAATATATCTAATATGTAATCAAAGGTTGACAGGGCACATTCCTACCTACTCTGATAGGATTGCAAACAGAAAGTGAAGTTAACTTTGAGAGGTAACTGCCTTAGTATTTGAGTAAGATCAGAGCAGCAGAGGGAGTGGGAGTGATGAGTATCTCCTGATGTAGGAAGCGGCTATCAGCGCTGTGGCCCGGATCAGCAGAGGGCACATAAAGGAAATCAGATTAGCCGCAGACCACAGTGCTGAAGCTTTGCAGTCATCGAGAGACACTCCGGCCTCTCACTCATAATCTTCATGCTATCTGTCTCCCTTGCATACGCTAATGGATGTGTATTTAGGGCAAATGCCGGTCCATACACCGATCCATTTAAATACACACACACACACACACACACACACACACACACACACACACACACACACACACACACACACACACACACACACACACACACACACACACACACACACACACACACACACACACACACACACACACACACACACACACACACACACACACACACACACACACACACACACACACACACACACACACACACACGCACACACACAGAGATCAGTGCTGCGTAATTAATTGTGGATCAGAGCGGAAGGATGTTCGGATTTAAAGCTTTGCATTCAGAGCGCCTGTAGTTCAACAATGTAAAGATATTGATTGGGATTCACTTTAATTCTCAGTCCATACACACACAACTGAGATATTTGGTTAAAAAGAACACAATGGTGCTCTAGGAGGAGATAAGGTGTGGGGGGGGGGGGTTAATGGTTATAGAAGCAAAAAAACCATTATGACATCACAAAGTGGCCAAAATCTGATCAGCTCATTTTCAGACAGGTTTTTATATAAATGGATCAGGACAAAAAGCGAGCAAATCTTTTTTCCTGAAACTTTCAGAATCTCTTGACACAGAGGGGACACATGTATGTATGAAAGTCTTGAAAAAATAGATGTTGCATTATAGGTGATCTTTTAATGTGCACTGTATGGCTCATCTGAAGCCGCAGACCCGTGTCACAGAGCGGTGAAAGGAGCGGATTAGAGAGTTTATCACCACAGGACTTCAAGCCCGGCCAGGTTTTCTCACACACTCTGACCTAAACACCTTGTGCTGCAGAGCCCTTTCCAACACCAGCCAGCTCATCAACACATCAGTACCTGAGTTAGTGTTTCTGTCATCTTGCTTTATGTGATGTGATAAAAAAACGTCTCGGGGCATAGGGTTAGTTTCTCTCGGTGTAGCTCTTTGGAAAGCATCAGAAATGTTATGATCTCAGCTCTCCATCCATCACTCACTGTTTTAGACCCTACTCTTACAGCTTTCGTGCAGATAGAGCGTGCATTTCTGAGTTGATACATTGATATCTGGAAGCTTCCCGGTATTACTGCCTGGGCAGTTTCCGGGTATCAGCTGCTTCAGCAATTTACTGCAGCAGCTGAGCAGTTGCACACAAGTACTTCATTTAATTTACTCAAGGGTACTTTCTGTCATTTCAAAACCACTCTAAGAACTTATTTTGTACACAGGAAATAGATTCACAAGGCTCTAGATGTTCACTCTCAACATAAACTCTTCTTTATATTTAAAGGGGGAGATGAGGTTTATCACCACCTGCTGTAATGTTAATTAGTTATCTACTTCTTGCTTCAGGTAGCATCTGCTCTGCTTTAATTATAAAGAAATCCACTTCATCATTTATGAATTGGAGAGTGTTGTGAAGCTTAATGCCAGCGTGTTTAAATGGTGACATTTTACGACCCAGTGGGAGAGACCCCCCTCTGCCCTTTGCTCTTCACTTAATAGGATGTTATGGCGCTGTGGTTTGACTTTAACTTAGAAAAGTATTCATCATGGGGATTTAGGCTTTAATCAAATTGAAAAGAAAACTCTTTACCAACTAGAGCTTTCGAGGAGCAGACTTATTACTGTGAATCTCTTGAGCTGTAGAAGTTATGTTTGACATGAACAAAGGTTTTATTTGTTCCCGTGTCTCTTCTTCTCTTCTCAGTTTGTGAAGTTTGCAAACATAGAAGAGGACACGCCATCGTACCACCGCAGTTATGACTTCTTCGTGTCGCGCTTCAGTGAGATGTGCCACTCGAGCTTTGAGGACCCCGACATCCGCACCAAGTGAGTGGACAGATGCTCGATTGAGCTAGAGACAGATTGAACAGCTTTTTTTAGACTGGCTTCAGGAAGTCTTTTTTTAGACTACCTCTGCCCCCTCGATATTTTAATATCTTCATGACAAAAATGCAATCTTTTTTAAATAGATTTTTGTCATCTGCTGGAAATAGACAAAGTGACATATTTGAAAGTTTAAAAAATAGCTGTGCAGGATTAAAGATTAACAGATTTGGACTACAAACAAGACAAAAACCAGATTTCCTAAATTAAATCCTCCATTTATAGATTCTGTTGCCAGTCAGAGGATGTCTGGTGTCTGATTTCTGATCTTCTATTTCTGTTGCCTGCTAGGATTCGCATGGCAGGGATCAAGGGCCTGCAGGGTGTGGTGAGGAAGACTGTGAACGATGAGCTGCAGGCCAATATCTGGGACCCTCAACACATGGACAAGATCGTCCCCTCTCTGCTCTTCAACCTGCAGAGTGGACAGCGCACGGAGAGGTGAGTGTGCACCAGGAAAATGGTTGGGCTTTGTAAGTTGCTGTTTTATCAGGTCTGTTGAAAAAAACATCTGGGCTCTCCACAAGGATGTGGATTGTCCACTCAGTAGCCACCCAGAGGGGTCCGGGTGCATTCCCACCGCAGAAAAGGTCAAATTCAGTGTCCTCTATTCCATTATTTATTATTAGGCTTCTGGTGTGTTTTAACCAAAGGCTGTAAATATCTATTTATAGTAAAAAGTATACATTTTCCTGACTTATTATAATTGTTATAATTAAGAATCATTAGACTTAATTTTGTATCATCATTGGCACCTTCAGTCTATACTATTCAGTTAATATGGACATGCCACAATGATAGTAATGATGTATTAACAGAATAGACACATACTCTTAAATAAGGTCATTTAAAGGTGGAACATATCTTAATCACATCTCACCTATGTCTACTCTAGTTGATTAAAATGACTAATCAAATATTCCTATGGCAAAATTAACTAATATAACAAACCCTGTGAATCCCTTACTGTTACTTTAACAACATTGCCTGTTTTATGATGTGTTACAATGCGCTTAAAACAATTAGGCTGCTATAAAAAGCGCAATGTAAATAAGGGTATTTCATGAATTTGTTCCTATTAAGCACATAACTATCTGTGTGTGGTGTTTATGAACGGTGCACTGGTTTCATTGGACTTTTTAAAGCTTACTGCACAATCGTGAAGTTGCTGTCACAGTGGTTTTCGGAAACAGCTCTACTGAGTGAGGAGGTCTCCCGTCTGTTTCTTAAAACGATTTAATTGAAATCAAAAATGAATATATTACAGTAGCCGACAAGAGTTAAATAAGTCGTCAGCTCTTTTTCCCGGCAGCCGGTACTTATCAAAATCTCAGTATTTAATAGAACCAACTTTTTTTTTTACCTGCTACCCACTACCTTGAGAATTGAATGCCTTGTTCCAGGTGCTTTTGGACACCACTATATTTTACATTACATGTCACTTGTTGGACGCTTTTATCCAAAGCGACTTACATACTCAATACTGTGGGCAATCGCCACAGGACCAATTTGGGGTGAAGTGACATGCTGACTGCAGTGGGGTTTGAACCTGTGCTGCCCTGATCCAAACACCAACGCACTAGTCCACAGCCTCCCTATATCATTTGTCTGTTCCTTTTTAAATGGCTCTTTTGATCATAATGTTGATTTGTTGAAAATTGGTTGACTATTCAACCTACTGAAAGAATTGTTTTCAGTAAAAGTGAGAAAAATATAGGGCTCAAAAATGGTGTGACTGCAGTTAGGAGACAGGTAATACAGCCCTGTTATTACCATGTCATTACGAACAGGTGGTGGCAAACTAAACTTGATGACCAAAAATGAGTCACATTGACCGCTGTGTCTCGGTCACTACGTCAAGAGTTATTGTGTTGTAGGCGACCGGTGCTATTTGTCTTGCGTTAGGCCATATTTGTCCATGTCATTCATCATCACTGACAGAACTTACTGACAGCTCTGATCCCCTCACAGACATCTGCTGCCCACCTGCAGTATTCCAAGGACAAAGACAAGGGTAGAAAGGTTAAAAAAGACAGTGGGGGGGAGAGATTATAAACAGAATTGGTTGGAGACAAAAAAAGGATCACAATTACATTGAGTGCTAGAGGTTGCCAGTGAGAGAGTCTGTAGCCTCCCTCTCTTGGCCGCGTTCCACATAGTGAAATTCACTTTGACGTCAATGCCGACATCTCAAGTTAAAGGGGGAGGGCAGCGAGGAGAACATTGGAAGATTGGGTGGAGGGTAGATAATAGAAAGTACAGTGATGGAAATGTGGAGCTTATTGAAAGAGACGGAGACAGATGGACAGCAGACAGAACGGCTCCAACAGAGAGACACGATTCCCTTCTCTCTGTGCCCCTGCTGTGCATCTGCAGTCATTACCAGACGTAAAACCTACAGCAGTCAGTACAGTCTACTTAAACTCACAGATGGTGCCTCTTCTCTACATTAATCCCCATGCACATGTACGTGTTCATTTAAAGATCTAACTCGGGGACAGTCTTAGCCAAACCTTCGGACAGTTGAGATTTCTTTAGACGTTTGTGGTGCTCCTGCAATCTTTCCCAGAGACCCATTTTGTGTGTCATACTTCAAGAACAAAAACAGTGATTTAATGCTGAACTGAATAGTTTAAGGCTTCATTCAAAAGATCGTCATTCAAATTCTTAATCTTTATTGAATGATGCACAATTGTGTCTATTCATTTTGTTTGAACTTGGTATTTTAGCCTAGATGCATATACACATTTGGCTAAACTATTATTATTAAAGTTAGGATAACTAGATTCCAATTCCAATAACGCTAGAGCCCAGATTCCAAAGTTGATTAAAAATAGAAGGATGTTATATGTTGTTATTTACAAATTCCCAACATCATTTTGTCATGCAAAATCTTCTTCTTTAATTCATATTTGTTTGCGTTTAGCCTTTAAAATGACCCTATTATGCTTTTTCGGTTGTTCCCTTCCCTGCATCGTGTTATATAGTTTGTTGTGCATATTAATGGCAAAGGCTGAAATCCCTGTGTTCCCTCCAGAGGGAGCTTCTCTCCCACACACTCACTGAAACGCCTCCATTGGACTCCTTTGTTTACTTCAACAACATAGTGACAGCACTACGTAACACTGCTTCTATTGGCTAGAGCTCCAACTCTTTGTATGTAGAAGACTAAGGGGCAAGACATCTCAAAGCAGTTGACCAATCACAACAGATCCGGCCAGCTAACCAATCAGAGCAGACTGGGCTCTGGTTTGAGACAGAGGATGAAAAGAGGTGCTCCACCAAAGGCAGTGTGTGAAAAATAAAGACCTTTTTGAACATGAAAGCATGGAAACATGTCATAATATAGGGACAAAATACAAATAACAACCTAAGAATGAGCTTAATAGGGCCCCTTTAAAAAATAAATAAAAATGTTTGTGTTTACTCCCCTGCCTGCCACACAGACAGGGAGGCCCGTGCTGATTTATTGGTTTTAATGTGTAGGGGCCTGCTCAGACTTTGTGTTCCCTAAGCCATTTTCTTCCAGACGTTGCCTCAGCAGAAACGTTTAGCAGAAATGATCCGTGCCTTTAAAGGCCCTGACACACCAACCCGATTTTGGGAGTCAGAGGCCGTCAGAGGCTGTCGGGCATTCGCGGCGCCGTAGTCAGGTTGGTGTGTCCCGCACCGTCGACCGTGACACGCCTTATTTGGACTGCCAGACCCGATGCATGGCCGATTCAACATGTTGAATCGGCCATGCATCGGGTCTGGTAGTCGGACCAAATAATCACTCTGATTGGCTGTTCAGCTAGCAAATCAGTGCATGAGAAGCGAAGCGGAAGTGAGGGACGTAAACAAACGATTTAAGAAGGCACACACAGACTGCTATTCATTTTCATCTCATCATGGCGATCTGGAATGATGCAAACGAAGACCTGCTCATCACCTTGATCCAGGAGAGGCCAGCTCTGTATGATATTACGGAGAAAAGATACTCTTCTCCTTCTCTGTCTTCCGGTTGTTGCCTCTTTTGAATGACGAATACACACTACCGCCGCCTGCTGGTAAGGAGAGTTATTGCCACTCATGCACTGAAGTCGGTGCGGTGTGTTCCCGTGCGACACATGGCCAAAACGCAGGAGAACACGGCCAGGCAACAGCCGACTTCAGCGTCGGCTAGTCCTCTGGTGACTGCTTGGTGTGTCAGGGCCTTAACATGCCCCCCCACAGACTCAAACACTGCCTCTGGGAAATGGTTTGATAAAAGCAGATATAAGGGTAAACTGCCTAGCCAAGTAGTCTTCGAGATGATGGAGATGGTTGGATGTCTGATTTGTTGTTGTTGCATGCTTGTGAGTTTCCAAATCATTATTGAAAACTGTGTACTTAGAGGCTGTTCGGTTGACTTCAGAATGAAGTCTCCCACAGGGGGTTTAAGATGCACTTTTCAATCCGATAGGGGTCAATGGGAGTGGATTCGTAAGCATTATAAGCTACCGCTGAACAAATGCTAAACCTTTCAGCCATAGCGGTTTATAACTCATTGACACCACTAAAATAAAATGGCTTCATTTAAGTGTGTGACCTTAAAGTAAAACCAATATTAATCCTTTATTTTTCTTGCTTTTAATGTTTTCCATTGCCCCTCAAATGTCAGTGTCTTTTTTCAGAGTTGAGTTAGAAACGCCCAGAGAGGCAGGAAGTCTCATTACCTCCACAGCAGCGGCAGGCCTGATGAAAGAGTGAGGCTGTTAATAAATAATGTCATCATTGGTTGACCACCCGGGGCTAGTCATGACTAAGATGGAGTTATAGTGGAGGCTTTATGCATGAGAACAGAGACAGGCTGGACACGGTGTCAGTACACACACACACACACACACACACACACACACACACACACACACACACACACACACACACACACACACACACACACACACACACACACACACACACACACACACACACACACACACACACACACACACACACACACACACACACACACACACACACACACACACACACACTTTGTCACGTCTAACATGTCCTTCATAGTGATAACAGAATGGCATTGCACAAATTCACACACACATTTTTTAATTCCACTGCGGAGGGAAAAGTCACCTCAAGGCTGCAGTGACGGCAGTCCAGAGTGTTTCTTTTGTGTGAGAAATCTCACCTTTGTGGAAATATGATTGAATAAATTACATTTTTAACTCCTTTCTCTGTTCTCTCATTTTCTCTCTCGCCGCCTCTCCCTCTCTCCCCCCTCCCGACTCGACTTCCCCTCCCTCCTCTCCCTCTTTTCTGCCTCCTCACCTGCCTCGCTCCCTTCCAGCCGCTCCCCCTCTCCGCTGCAGGCGTCGGAGAAGGAGAAGGAGAGCCCGGTGGAGCTGACGGAGCGCTGCTTCAGGGAGCTGCTGGGACGAGCCGCCTATGGCAACATCAAGAACGCCGTCACGCCCGTGCTGATGTAAGACAGCCCCTAAAAACTCTTTCTGTGATTCCTTCCTTTGTGTTCTGCTTATTTTCTGGTGCATTAATTACAAGGGAAGGATGCATCTTAATGCTATGTTGCGGTATTTTTGTATCTCTCGCATGTAGGCGAAGCAACAAGGTCAAGGCAAGGTTACACAGTTCCAGACCGGTGCATGACTAGCAGACATTTTACATTTTATTTGAATGAAATTGTGTTTCACCGCTTTATCTTTCTAAGGTCATCTTCTATGCTGTTGTCATTGAACTTTGATGTCTCTGAACCTGGTCCTCTGAGATTCATGTTTTATTTAAAGTTATGTCCCTCCATCCATCTTCCTCTGTGGTTTGAATCTGAGCTACTCTTCTTTCTTCTATGTTTGTTTTTGATCTCTCAGTTGTTTCCCCTAGAGCTCTAGACATTAACTATTTATTTCCGTACTGAGTTGAATTTTCATTTTGTCTGTTGAGCACTTATTATCTATGAATACAGCTAACTAATACAGTGTGTATTTAAACAGCCACATTTTGAATTTTGCTTATAAGTCTACTGCCTTTTATCGAGTCATTTTGTACTCCAACATCCAACTGCAAACCTACTTCCCATTTTTTTTTATACAGTTAAATATTACATTCATATTCCATTTGAACTCTTTAATCCATCATTATTAGTTATCTCTCAATTTTCCCTACAATTCATCTCACTTGTCATGTTCTGTTCGAGACCGGCTCTCGTCCATCCATCAGCAGCGTCTCTGTGTCTGTCTGTTTCGAGCCTTAGATATTTGTCCTCCTGCGCCTCTCTGTCTCTGTGCACAGTTTTCAGCAGTGACGACCTTGATGTTTGATGGACGTTGCTGAATACACTGAACAATGAAAGACAAAGATAAATGTCTCTTTATTCTCACATAGCAGTACATCGTTATACGTCTTATGGTTGGGCATCTTTACATGTATTTAACATAAGTGATCTCCACCCACAAAAAACCCAGATTGAGTCTTGATGTCTGGGATTTATTAGAAACTATACATTTGCTCTTCATCCCTTGCTATCCTCACCATCACTACCTCCTGTCAATGTGTTCTAACATCGTCCCTGTCCTCCTGTCTGTGTCCCTTCCAGGCACTTGGATAACCACTCTCTATGGGAGGGGAAGACCTTTGCAGTGCGTTGCTTCAAAATCATAATGTACTCCATCCAGGTAAGTGATACAGTGTCTACATATCCACTAAGACCTCCTCATCACCCCTTTTCTCTGTCTTTCTCCTTGTCTATAAATCCAGATCCAAGTAGGATTCACACAGTGCCATATTTGTATCTAAGTTTTATCACACGTTTTAAAGTGGCTAATTAGAAATATGCTCAAAATCCACCCTTTATTGGAGACATATGGTCCCACCAAGCTATCCAGCACCCTAGTTCTTGACCTTTCTGAATGACTTGATGTCATGTTACAGATTTACACCACTTCTAATTCCCTCTTTTCCTATAGTTTTCCTGTTTATTCGATTTAGTTTTTGGTTTAATTCCTTCTTTCTCTCCTGCCCTCCCAGTCTCAGCACTCTCACTTGGTCATCCAGCAGCTTCTCGGTCACCTTGACGCTAACAGCAAGAACTCAGCCACAGTGCGAGCCGGGATAGTGGAAGTGTTGCTGGAGGCAGCCGCCATTGCAGCCAGCGGCTCTGTAGGTGAGAAGACTGACACACACACACACACACACACACACACACACACACACACACACACACACACACACACACACACACACACACACACACACACACACACACACACACACACACACACACACACACACACACACACACACACACACACACACACACACACACACACACACACACACACACACACACACACACACACACACACACAGAGAAAAACACCAGCTGGCATGTCGCAGGCGGGATCAGGCATGGACAGTTTGAACTAGTGTTTTGATGAGTCACTGTTTGCAGGTCCCACAGTGCTGGAGGTGTTCAACACCCTGCTGCGGCAGCTCCGTCTGAGTGTGGACTACGAGCTGACCGGCTCCTATGACGGCAGCACCAACATCGGCACCAAGATTATCAAAGCTCATGAGGAGAGGCAGCTGCAGGAAGCTGTCATCAGGACCATCGGTGAGTCAGTGGCTGCTGTGTCTGTGTGAGAACGACTGTGTGTGTGTGTGTGTGTGTGTGTGTGTGGGAGGCTTTGCAAGACAGGCTCCAAGAATTGTTCCTATTGTCTGTGTCTGCCTTTATGAGTGGACACCAGTGAGCGTTCATTTTCTCTCCTTTTGCATATCCTTCCTTCTGTAACAGGACTGGGCAAATAAAGAGAAAAGTGGTAGTGCAGCAATCACGACAGAGGCAGTGTTCAAGTCCAAAAAAGAGGCTTTATTGCTGTTAAACTCAAAAATACCATTAACTATACAAAGGCTAACGTAGCCGGGCCGCTAACCGACTTACCAGCTTACAAACTGTTTCCTCACGCTGGGAGTCTCCTGCTCCCTCCATTTGCCACACACAACTTTGCAACTCTGGGTGCTTTGTCTCCCTTGAGGGAGTGATTAGCACCAGGTGTGAGGTCTCCACACCTGCTCCCAATACTGTTAATTGGAAGCGGGTGGAGCCACCTATTGGGAATGTAGGTGTCTCCCACTACTCTGCCTCTCAGTCCCTTATACACCCCCCCTTTCAGTTCTGGCCGAGGAGAGGTGACCATGGTCCACAGGGCATCTCTACGGGACAGGGCATCTGCATTCCCATGCTTGGCTCCGGCTCTGTGGATGATAGAGAAGTTAAACTCTTGTAGTGAGACAAACCACCTTCTTACTTTAGCGTTTGTGTCTTTTTGATTTGCCATCCAGATCAGTGGGGCATGATCAGTTACCAGAGTGAAGTGACGTCCCAAGAGGTAATACCGGAGGCGCTCAAGCGCCCATTTTATTGCTAGGCCTTCTTTCTCCACAGTAGCATACCCTTGTTCCCTTGTGTTCAGCTTCCGGCTGATGTACATGACGGGGTGTTCCTTACCGTGAACCTCCTGGGATAGTACTGCTCCTATGCCCACCTCTGACGCATCCGTCTGCACAATCATCCTCCGGCTGAAGTCTGGGGTCACCAACACCGTCCGTGCGCAGAGAGCCCTCTTAAGTCCCTCAAAGGCGTGTTCAGCCTCTCCTGTCCACTTGACCATTAGCGGCTGTGAGTCTCTGGTCAGGTCTGTAAGGGGAGAGGCTACTGTGGAGAAGTTTGGGATGAAACGGCAATAGTAGGACGTCAGACCCAAGAAGGTTTTCACCTGTTTCTTTATTAACGGATCGCCTGAACCTTTCTTTCTTGTGGTCTAACGTTCCCCCGCCCAATGGTGAAGCCCAGATATTCGGCTTCTTCCAGTCCAAGCTTGCATTTACTTGGATTGTCTGTCAAGCCCGCCCTGCGGAGAGATTCCAGCACTGCTGCAAGCCTTATGAGATGGCTATCCCATGAGTCACTGTGGATAACAACGTCATCCAAATAGGCAGCTGCATACTCACGATGTGGCCTCAGAACCTTGTCCATCAGTCTCTGTAACGTGGCTGGTGCTCCATGAAGCCCGAAGGGAAGCACAGTATTCTGGTACAGCCCTGTGGGGGTGGCGAAGGCCGTCTTCTCTCTTGAGGCTACTTCAAGTGGGACCTGCCAATACCCTTTCGTCAAGTCCAGAGTGCTGATATACCTGGCTTCCCCAAGCCGATCAATTAGCTCAGGGGTCTTCAACGTTTTTCAGGCCAGGGACCCCAAACTGATGGAGAGCTGGAGCAGGGACCCCCCTACTATATGTATGGCATACAATTGTTTTTTATATTAAACGGGGCCTAGTGCCGTGTATAAACATAGCTACTCTGTTATTGTACATTCAATACTAAGCTATTCAAATAATACACAGGTTAATATATTCATGTTTTTATTTTAAACATGTGCAAGGTACAGGGTGGCCATGCCACTGCCATTTATAAACATACATCTTGCACGGAACACAGAGCTATTCAAATAATTCACAGATTCAAGTTTTAACTTTAAATTAGTGCCAGTTACAGGGTGGCCGTGCCACTGCCATTTATAAATATACATCTTGCACACAACACTGAGCTATTAAAATAATTCACAGATTTTAACTTTAAACATACATGTAGGACAGTGAATCCTTGACCTGTATTTGTTTTTCAAGTAAGTGAGTGAGGAAAATCCACTTTCGCAAATATAGGTTGTTGCAAAGGGCAAAAGGCTCATCATAGCTTTTCCTGCCAATTGCGGAAAGTCTTTCTGGCAAGAGATGAGTGGTTTTGTGTCATATATGTGTCTGAACGTACTGTCCGTGGATAGTTCGATTAGCTGATCCTCCTCTGTCACTGTCAGGCGTGTGCCGCCTGCTGCGTTGTCTGTGAATGGAAACAGTATCCATGTCTTGTCCCTGCGCCAGGAGTCAGCCTCAGAAAAGTAGTCCCCAAATTGTCCCTCGAGCGACTCCAAATGCGCAAGAATTGCGCGTGTTACGGGGGGCGAGAGCACAGCAGAATCTCCCAGCTCATCCACTGATGGAAACTTGGAAAATATTTCCTCCCCGATGCGCTCCCTCCATCTTTTGATTTTTTTTAGAAAGCCTTCCATTTTGTCATACAGATGAATGCATGTGTATTGGGGCCTTGCATTGAACTGTTCAGTTTGTTCAGCTCAGCAAAAACATCAGCAAGATAGGCAAGTTTGGTGACCCAAACATTGTCGCTGAAAAGTGCAGCCAGCTCTGTGCGCTTTTGGAGAAGTAAAAACTCCCGAATAGACTTGCGCAATTCCAACACACGTGACAACACTGTTCCACGTGAAAGCCATCGAACCTCGGAATGGTACAGTAGCGCAGTGTGTTCTTCTCCCTCGGCAGGACAGAGATTAGAGAAGTGACGCGTTTGCAATGCGCTCTTCTTGACTAGATTGACTACTTTCACTACCAAGTCCATGACATCTGCCAATTCAGCGCTCATATCTTTGGCAACAAGTGACTCCCTGTGTAGCATGCAGTGCGTCCAAATCACTTGCGGAGACACATCCCTTACAAGCGCGATTAGTCCACTTTTTAAACCAGCCATGGCTCTTGCACTGTCAGTACACAGCGCAATACATTTTGTCCACGGAATGTCATTTTCTCTGAAAAAAATATCATTCACTTTGAAGATTTCAGAACTTCCTCCTGCATTTCCTTATCATCGACAAAGCGCACAAACGCCAGAAGCTGGGCGTCCTTAGACACATCTGTTGACTTGTCTAATTGTATCTGCCAACCTCAGCTTCTCTATCAGTTGCACCCTCACATCAGATGCCATCTCGTCTATACGGCGAGCTATGGTTGTGTCCGACACTGGAATGGTTTTCAGTTTGTTAATGTCAATATCATTCCCATACATTGTTTTACACATATCTGTTGCTGAAGGCAATATTAAATCCTCTGCAAGTGTGTATGGCTGTTTCTTCTGGGCAATCCGAAGAGCAATTTGATAAGAGCATTTCAAAGCTAGCTCACCAACTCTGGCTGATTTTCTGATCAATTTCTGTTGACCTTGGAGGGATTTGAGGCTAGCTTGGAAGTATTCAACAGGTTTGTCTTTTAAGTGGCTGTGTGTTGTCTCCAAGTGATTCTGCAGCTTTGATGGCTTCATAGATTCATTTGAAAGAACAGTAGAGCAAATGACACACATTGGAAATTCAATGCCATCTGTCTCATTAAAGGTAAAACCAAACTTCAGATAATTATCTGCATATTTTCGGGTCTTCTCTCGTTTGCGCTTACCCTTATTAGCTGCTACATCAGCAGCAGGTTCCGCCTCGCCACTTGCATGTTCACTGGTGGTTTCTGAGGTGGATGGTATCTCTCTTGTGCTTGTGGATTTTTTTGGTCGAGTTACAAAACGATACATTTTTATATATATATATATATATATATATATTAGTGCTGTCAAAATTATCGCGTTAACGGCGGTAATTAATTTTTTGAATTAATTGCGTTAAAATATTTAACGCATTTAACGCATGTGCAGAATGGCCCGCCCCATACGTGCAACCAGTGGCAGCGCCAGGGTATGGCTGGGGTAGGCTACACCCATACCAAGAAATGGCTTAGCCCCACCATGAAAAATGATGTTAAAGTAAGCAGAATAAAGTCTGCCAACTCGCGCGGAGTAAATTGCACAGGCAGCAGTTAGTAAGATTGATTTCAGTAGCCACGGTTTTGAAAACTTTTGTCACGTAGTGATCGTCTTCTCAATAGAACATCTTTGATAACGGCGTGGTGTTGTTGCAGGAAGTCCCGACGGAGAATACTCTTGCTGTAGTACAGGGCAGAGCCATATAATAGTAATAATATGGCTCTGGTACAGGGGTGCACATAACTGGTACGCAGGTTATGTGCGTAATCTGAAATGCGTACCGTCACTTGTGTCACAAAGCGCATTTGCGTACGGACGTACTTGTGAAGCTTTTCCAGAAGGCGGTTAGATCACCGGACGACAGAGTCGGTCTCCGTGTGCAGAGACAGGGCTGCTGTTAACGTCGGTCTGTACAACGGAACTGTGCCAAAACTACGCCAACCGGCTGCGGAGGTAGACTCCCCCCTTCACTGGAGAACTGCGCTAAAACAGCTGATCACAACTTCACACTCTGTGGTCACGAAGTACTCCACTAGCGCCCCCCTCCCCCTCCGTCGACTTTCCTGAAGTACTCCCCCGTTGATAGAAATCAACACGTAATGAATTAAGACCCCACGGTTTGATGATTGATAGGTGTGTGGGTTGTCTTTCATTTTGACATGCAGAAAAATGTTATAATAAACATACATACTGTATGTTAAATGGATATATCCGCCTGCTTTCATTTATCTTTCCATTCCCACAACAATATACATAAATAAATGGCATATTTTGGACATAGTTCGAATGGTGATTAATCATGATTAATTAATTTTTAAGCTGTGATTAATCTGATTAAAAATTGTAATCGTTTGACAGCCCTAATATATATATAGATATAAAGGTATGGTCTTCTCAATAATATTGCAGCGTGCGTCCTTGTGTCTGGGTCCTTAGTAAACTGGGGACTGAATAGGCTCTCGGCCAATCACGGGGAACCTGACAGAGCCAGTGTGGGTCCTCCCCTTTGTGTACAGGAGGCCTGGTGGGACAGGTACGGGGTAGTCTCCTGCTGTGAGTGAACCGGCGCCTAGCTTGAGATAGCTATATGTGTGTAGCTGAATGCGTGCATTGCTGACTGAAAGATAACGTCTTCTGCCTCCATTTCTCCGTTCGCTACAATATGTTGGATTCATGTTAATGTGCATTTAAAGACATTTCAATTTGTGGGAAAAAAAATGTTGGAATTCTTTTTTTTTTAAAGAAATATAAAAAATTGTCTAATCAACCAAAGATTTCGCGACCCCCCTGCAGTACCTCCGCGGACCCCCTGGGGGTCGCGGACCCCATGTTGAAGACCTCTGAATTAGCTCATCTATCCTGGGCATAGGATACGCATCAAACTTGGAGATCTCATTACATTTTCTGAAATCATTACAGAACCTGTTGGTTTTGTCTGGCTTAGGAACCAGAACGACAGGGCTGGTCCACTCACTGTGAGATTCTTCAATCACCCCCATAGCCAGCATTTTCTGCACTTCTTGCTCAATGGCCGCCCGTCTTGCCTCCGGCACCCGGTAGGGCCGCATCTTTACCTTTTTGTAGGCTCTGTGTGGATTTGATGTTCCACCATCGTTGTGCGTCCAAGTCGTAGTGAGAACACATCCAAACTCTGCTGAACCAGTTCCTTGGTATGCTGTAACTGAGCTTTGGACAGCCCCGGACCGTATTCAACTTCGGCCACCTCATGGTCGGGAGAAGAGGGGGACACAACCGGGGAACCACAACACAGCAGTGCCTCTTGGGCGTACCATTTCTTTAACAGGTTAACATGGTCAGTGTTTCCCCTAGGATGGAGTCATAGCAGCAGTGCTAAGGCACGTGGGCCCAGTATAATGTGAGCGCGGAGCGCATGGAATTTTTTAGTGTGTGCGCGTGCGAAGTGCGCCACGCCAATTTGTTTCTATGTGTCAGCACAAGAAATGCTCTTGAGGCCTAGCACCAGGGCCGGTTCTAGCTAATTTGCTGCCCTAGATTTTATATGTAAAGAATAAATGAAAAATCTCTACAAAAGGCAAATACACTACAAAAAACAGAAACTTGTTGACATAGGTCATATCCGTCAAAATGGCTTCAAATGTATTCAGTATTGTATGAGCTTGTTTTAATTGGGGGGTGGACGTCACATCCTCTAGGGCGGTCCGGGGGTATGCCCCTCCCGGGAAGATTTTTTTTAATATTTTAAAGTAAAATGCTTCAATCTGGTGCACTTTGAGCACACAATGCGAGACCTGATCTAGGGGGTACAACTCTAAAACACCCATATGAAAAAGATCGGTTTACATTTTAATAATCAAGTGAACATAACCAATAACCCATAGCCAATAACAAATACATGTCACTTATTTTATTTTTGTTGTTCATTCATATCTTATTTGACCTAGTTAACATTTATTTATGCATATTTTTGTATCTCTCCAACTTTAAACGATATTTTTGGTTTACTGTCCTATTGTATACATTGGAATGATTTCAAACCTGTTTTTATTTATCCTAATAATTATAAAGGAGTGCCTTGGAAATATGTGTTTACATAATTTGTGGTCAAAACGTTTGAGACCCACTGAGATAACTTGGACTGAAATGAACTATCTAAACACTGAGTCCTTTACCTCACTGAGCCTCTCAGTCTGACAGGAGAGCTCTCCTCCACCCTGGTTGTAGAAACATCTACTTCTTATATCCGTTAGCGCAGCGAGCACCAGATTCTAATAACAACAGCGCCGGTACCGGTGCGCCCTCTCTCTCTCTTTCTCCCTCGCTCGCTCTCTCGCTCGCACTTTGGCTGTGAGCTGCAGGCGCCTGATAAGCCAACATCCCCCACTTTCATCACTTACAGCGCCCATCAGGGCAAATGGAAAGTGTAACCGGGGTGAAAAGGGTGTTACATTTACTTAATTATGAATGTTGTTACATCAAGGCTGAAAATTAGGATGAGCGCCAATGGTCAAAAATATTTTTTCCCTCCCAGAGCTACCAGCACAGCGCCCCCCAGATCTGATGCCCTATACCAAAAATCGGCCCTGCCTAGTACAATTGCCTAGTGGCAATGTCTCAACATTTAGAAAAAATACACCTTTATTGAACATACAGTAACACAAATACTACAAATCCACATAACAAACAATCAAAAATGAAAAAGGGTCACCACTTATTATTATTTTAATTAAAAAAAAAATATATTATTTCATCAGCGGCGCTGCGCCGCCACTATTTGTATATAGGGGAAACACTGATGGTATATTTGGGATGGTTTGCGACGGCCAGGTTGACGTACCTTGTAGTTGACTGGTCCCACCTTCTCTGCCACTTCATAGGGACCTTGCCACGATGCCAGGAATCTGTGTTCTGTGGTGGGGACCAGGAGAAGCACTTTATCCCCGGGCAGGAACTCACGCGGTTGGGCACCTCTGTTATACACTTTCCTCTGGGCTTCTTGGGCTTGAGCCATGTGCTCTCTGACCATGGGCCAAACATCTTTCATATGCGTCTGCATCGTCTCTACATGCTCCGATGGGGGCTTGGTTGCTCCTCCCAGGCTTCCTTCGCGATGTCGAGAAGTCCTCTGGGCTGTCAGCCGTACAGCAGCTCGAAGGGGGAGAAACCGGTTGAAGCCTGTGGAACTTCCCTGATTGAAAACAGGACATAGGGCAGAAGCTGGTCCCAGTTACGACCATCCTTGTCAACAACCTTCTTTAACATGGATTTCAACGTCTTGTTAAAGCGTTCTACCAATCCGTCTGTCTGAGGATGGTAGACAGATGTACGAAGCTGCTTTACCTTGAAGAGCCTGCAGAGATCCTTCATTATCTTGGACATGAAGGGAGTGCCTTGGTCTGTTAGCATCTCTTTAGGAATCCCAACTCGGCTGAACAGGTGAAGCAGCTCCCGTGCAATCACTCTCGTTGTCATGTTCCTCAAGGGAATGGCCTCCGGGTACCTGGTTGCATAGTCAAGGATCACAAAAATATACTGATGTCCCCTGGCAGACTTCACCAGCGGTCCCACTAAGTCCATGGCAATGCGAGAAAACGGTACATCGATTATCGGTAGAGGTATTAGGGGATTTTTAAAGTGTGGCTTGGGACTCATCTTTTGACATTCAACACAGGTGCGACAATAATCCTCTATATCTTTTCCATTTACCTTGACTTGTATAATTTGAGCCAGGGAGCTTTCCTGTACCCAGCAATAGTCAAGAAGGTGGCAGAACCTTGCACCAGATGAGTTGGCGGTCGGCATTAGCTCATCCTTCCCTGGGCAGTCCCGGGCAATGTGGCCCATCTCCCCACACTGGTAGCAACGCGGTTGGCCCTCTGGCAGGAAGGACTGTCGTCGCCTTACCTCTTCTGGTTCCCATCGCGGTTCTCGTGCCGGTCTAGTCCGTGATGCTTCTCCACTGACTTTCCGGCCCCACTCGGTGTCTGGTCGTGTGGACTTAAGCCGGTCCGCTGTGACCACGTGGCTCTCCACTACGTTAACCAACTCATCCAGACTGGCTGGATTCTGCTGGCTTGCCATTTTCTTGGTCTCATAGGGCAGAGACCGTATATATTTGTCCATCATTATCCTCTCTAAAACACTTTTCGGGGTTGCATGTCAGCCAGGCACTAGTTACCCGGCCTAGGTCATACATCTGGGTCCTGGCTGACAACTCTGGCTTGTATTTCCAGTCATGGAACCGCTGGGCTCTAGCTGCTAAGCTGTAGCCATACCTCGCCGGTGTTATGCATACCCACTGCACCTAGCGGTAGCGTGCACAGCGTAAAGCAAAAACTCTCAGACATTTCAATGATTTGTACGGCAAAGTACGGTTTGGAAACTATATAATTTCCTTTTTGGCGGACATGCATAACACGGCATAACACCGGAGCCTTGCTGCGGGGAAGCTTTGGCGCTGTTCCGAGTTTGTTCTAATCTGTCAAAATGACGGACTGCTTTCAGATTTTTCCGTCATTGTTAAAAAAAATCCGTCATGGACTAAAAATATTCGCTTAACGCGACCTCTGCTGCCAGTAAGCGTCAAACACACAAATATTCACCAAAAATGTTCTAACTTTCAGGTTCTTTTGCCAACACACTACCGACATACCAGAGGTCAGAGGTCATGCTCTTCATCATGGGCAAGATTCCCGTCCCTGGGATTCACCCAGCTCTCACTTCCATAGGCTCTGGGTGAGTTACTCGCAAATCTCTCACAAACACATGCTCTCTTTGTGCCGCGTATGCCCAGTAAACTGAATACTGCATGTGTTTGTTATTCTCTTTCATATATCTTCATTTGTTTTCATCTGCAGGCCCGAGGTGACGAGGATGATCCAGGTTATGTTACTGAAGTCCTTGGTCCAGGTACGTTTTCAGCTTTGCATTATTAATCATAAAAAAAATAGTGTTTACATATCTTTTAAGCAGGAGAAGCCTCCCTGTGTTACTGGTGCATTTTCTCACTCTAAGAAAGTACTTTATATAATAGCTCCACAAGTAGTTTTTATCGCATTTACAATACGTCAAGGTAATACTCCTCAGTAGCTGTCATCCTTCAAACTTGATCTCAGCCCTCGAGAAAATGTATTTTTCACAAACCATGTGTGTTTTGGGCAGCACTCTTATGGCCTGAGAATTTCATTTCGGCTATAAACAATTCCTTATCTCTTCCAAGTATACAGAATAAATCATACCATTTGCCATTTTTCAAAACGAGGTCGATTTCAATTCCCTTAGAAAAACCCATTTGAAGCCATAAATGACAGCCAGTTGACTCTCATGGGGTAGTTTAAAGCCGTTTTAACCCCCTTATTTTCAGCAGGAATATAAATGATGTATGTGTTAACCTCTACTAACTTGTTACCATCCATCTCCCAGGTGACGGCTGGTTTCCAGACCACCAACATGCTGACGGCGCTGCCCAGCTCCTTCCTGGAGCCGCTGCTGTCCTTCTCCCTCACCGAGGACCCAGAGCTCCGGCTGCTGGTGCTGCAGATCCTCCTCAGTCTCATCGACAGGCACGACAACACAGCAAAGTTCTCCGACATTAGGTACGCGTGTGTTATTCTAGGCTTAATTTCTAGTCTGTTTGAGCACTTAACAGTCTTTGTTAATCATTGTGCCTCGTCTCTTTGCAGCATCATCTCAGACATCTCTGTGCTCAAGCTCAAAGTCGACAAGTGCTCCAGGCAGGACAACTTGTTCATGAAAAAGGTAAAAGCTTTGTCAGTTTAAAAGCTGAGCTGATGAACGTGTTTTCCCTACAGTCTACTGAAAAGTAACCAGCAGTAATTACTTTAGATAAAGAAATGCATTATCACAATTAAATGATTCATTGCACATGAAATATTCTAATTCCTTCAAATGATTCTATTTACTTTTTGTTACAAAGACTTTGTAGTTTAAAAAATAGTATTACACCTATGATACTTGATTGCTCATGGTTTAATGTAATACATTTAATATGAAAAAAACTTTAAAATCCTTGTATTATTTAGCTATGTATGCACTGAGTGTAATTTTTTTTTTTTCTTCTTTTGATCAGTCTTTTTTTTCTTAAAATGCACTTCACTGTAACACTCTCTCTTAATTTGCCTTTGACATTTTAACAGTGTTTATTGTTATTCTGTATTGAGATGATATATCTGAGATGATAGTTTTAATACATGTCTGATGTGTTTTTAATGCATTTCTTGTGACGTTTTTTCACATAACAAAGGTTATGGGTTTAATTTTCCAAATGACATTCATGAAGTGTTCCCTGATATACTCTCTATCCTGTATGGGCTCCTTGGCTGAACACGCTTAACAGAGTAGTCTCTCCTTCAGACTCTTGATTCTCTCTCTCTCCTCATCCTCCTCCTCTCAGCATGGCCAGCAGCTGTACCGTCACATCTACCTGGGCTGCAAGGAGCCGAGCAGCGGCGGGCAGCACTACGAGTCTCTCTTCGCTCTGCTGGGTCTCCTCAGCGTGGAGCTGGCTAACGAGGAGGTGGTGGTGGACCTGATCCGCCTGGCGCTCGCCCTGCAGGTACTGAAACACATGCAGTCAGTCAAATTATATTTACTTTAGATAAGATACAAAAATTGAATGATTATAAAAAGAAAATAAAGAAAAAATGAACATTTAAAAAAAAAAAGAATAAAGACAAGTGTTTACTCCAAATATAAATATACAAAAGAAACAAAAAAACATATTGCAATGGAAATATGACAATATGTGCAGTATCTTATATTTGAAAGAAGAGGGCTTTGTAGATTTGAAGAGAGGTAGGGATACATAAAAATGTGCAAAATGTATTCAGAGAAATGTATTTATGTAGTCAGGAAATCATTCTGAAATTGGCCGTAATCTTCTAACACGGCCAGGCTTGGAATTTCGTCATTTTAGGGGCAAGGCCATTTGGCCTTTGGTGTTACACATTTTTTCAGGGCGCAAAGGCCACATGCCAGGGCACAAAGGCCAATGAGGGAAACATTTGGATTTGGAGCTTACAAATAAATAACACACGAATGACATGGAAAACAAATTACTTTTTTAATATCAATAATGTCAAACTCCTCACAGCTCTGGTCAGAAACTGGACAAAAGTTAAACATGTACAAACCACAGACTGTCTTTAGGACGCTGTTGTGAGTGTGGACGGAGCAGCTACAGGTTAGTTTAGCCTGATTGATCCATTCAGAAAACACGCATTTTAAAAGGTTTCTCGCTTACTGTTTTATCTGCAGACTTGTCAAAGCATTAATTCATGTTTTTTACTAACCGGTATCAGTATTTAGTTACTTCGGCATCATTTTGAAACGTGTATTACAATAAATCACGGTAAAATATGTTAATTTTATCGCAGTTGGCTTCCACCACAGTATTTACATGGAAATAAGCCCCGCCCCCTCTCCAGCGCGTCCTGTTTGAATGACAGGAGTAAACACAGCTGACACTCCAGCGGTTAGAGCGATGAGAATATTCGCATCACGTCCGTTGTGAACGCAGCATAATGCAGTTCAGAAAACACTGTTCTGTCGCTTTTAAAGCAACTTCGAGATTCAGGGGGCACACAGGCCATGGTGGCCGTAGGACGTACAATTATTTGTGGGGCATAACGGCCAGACCGAGGGGCTACGACGGCCATGGCCGTCATGGCCGCCCTGAAAATCCTACCCTGAACACGGCACTACAATATTTAGTCTCATTATATACAAATGAATGTGGCAATAAAAAGCCTTTCACAGTGCTTTGACATAAAGACCATAACATATCTAGAAAAAAGGACATTGAATCTAAAATAGATTTTTAAAGATAGGTTGTAAAACTCACAATAAATGGCACGAGATAAAGAAGTGGAAACAGTCCAAGATGAATGAAAACCAAGTGTGAGGGTATTTTATTAACATGGTATTTGTCCCTGTTTCCTGTGCAGGACCTGGCTCTGTCCACTGACGAGGCGCTTCCTGTTTATAACCGCTGTGCTGTTCATGCCATCGCCGCCGCCTACCTCAACCTCATCTGCCAACTCACCACCGTCCCAGCCTTCTGCCAGCACATACACGAGGTCTGGCTCCTCTTTGTGTACACGTCAACGAACGTGTGAATACTAAGAGCCTTCTTTAATAAACCGCATCCTTTCTCTGCCCTTCAGGTGATTGAGGTGAGGCAGAAAGAACGGAGCTACCTTTTGCCTGAGGATGTCTTCATTGATAATCCCAAGTATGTACTCCATAATGTATCTGACTCTATGTACATGTATATAGACTATATACTTGTACACTGTACACAACAACATTCTCTGCAACATTTAGCTTCTTGTATATATTTGTTTGACATGTATATAGTTTACTTTATCTGCATTACTTGCACATTGGTCCTAGATATTCTTGCACTATTTTGTTCTACTTTCTTATTGCAATTTTATTTGTTAAAAATAATAACAATTATTTTGTATTGTTTTTTTAATTAGTTGTATGTCTTATATATATTATTTTGTATTGATAGGATGAGCCTGGGACTTAAGATTTTCATTGCCATATTTACACCGTAGCTACTGTGCATATGACAATACATCCTTTGAATCTTTGCAAACCATACACTAAATTAGCTATTTGAATATGAAAAAATGTCAGTACATATTTATATATTTAACATATAAATATTTAAATTGCCTCTCTCTCTTTCCCCAGGCTGCCTTCTTCACTGGAGAAGGTGGAAGGGGACGTTCTGTTCCTCCAGTCCAAGATCACTGAGGTCCTCGGAGGCAGTGGGTATAACACAGACAGACTGGCTACCCCGTACGTCCCCCAGTACACTGGTAAGGGTCTCAACAAAACCTTTCTTGTGTTAAAATCATACATCGTGTTTAAAAGTCAGCTGTGCCAAAGAAGAGATATTCTTTAAAAGTATATAATGATAATATCTATTGAATTTGCCAGTGTGTTAAATCTTTTAGTTGGTGCTTTATTGATTCCTGTATGGAATTGTAGAGCTGCATTTCTCTCCTGCAGCTCGTGGGGATTTAGTGTTTCATTGAAGGACACTACATCAGGACAGACTGTTCTTCAGCTGTGGGGCTAGAGCCAGGATCATTGAGTTGAAGGAAAAGCCTTTTGACTATCTATAACTTATTGATAGGCATTGCCTTTGGGAGCTAGTTCACTTTTAGACTCATTTGTCAGATCGCGTCAGCCTGTGTTATTCTGATGTTGCCTTTGGATTAAAACAAAATGTCTGTTTTCTTTTCCGTGTCCAGATGAGGACCGTCTGTCCAAGAGGAAGAGCATCGGAGAGACCATCTCACTGCAGGTGGAGGTGGAGTCCAGAAACAGTCCAGAGAAAGAAGAGGTAAAGGCCAAAAAGCATTTCCAACAATGCCATCTTCAAGAACTTAAATGTACCGATACATATATAAGGACGTTCGAGTGAAATGAAAAGTGCTTGATATTCCTTTGTTCTTATTCTGTTCTGCAGAGGACGCCAGCAGAGGAGATCACATTTGAAACCCTAAAGAATGCCATCGGTACGTCAACATTACAATGATTGTGATTTCCTTTACTGTTTTAAGAAGAATCCTTCAAGCATTAAGGCCAAATTGTCACTTTCAACACACAAGCTAGTTCAGCATGGTGCAGAATAGAGACGTAAAGGTTGTTTGTGTCTCCCTCTAGTGGACAGCGTCGGTATGGAGGAGCAGGAGAGGGAGCGGAGGAGACAAGTGGTGGAGAAGTTTCAGAAGGCCCCCTTCGAGGAGATAGCTGCACACTGTGGTGCCAGGGTAAAAGACACATTCCTTTAACCCATATTGTTTGATTATTGTTGTTTCAGTTTGGCACTATGGTCTGACGTGATATTCTTTGTCCTATCCAGGCCACTCTACTCCAGAGCAAACTCAATCAGATCTTTGAGATTACAATCAGGTAAGAGACGGCACTTTGGTATATTTCCAATGAAACATTGATTGGCCATTTTTCCAAAGTGACATTGATGGCTGATAACATTACATTTTCATCTTTATTGATAGTATAATTATTCAAAGCAGCCCAACAAAGTGTCGCAAATCATCAGGTTTAAGAGGAAACAGATACAAAGCATTATGGTGTAAAGAACAATGTAGTTTGGAAAAGGAATAGGAAAAAGATAAACATTTTCAAAAAGGAAATGTAATCTCTATTAACTTGATGAAAGGGTCTCCAAAAATGAACTTGTTTTTAATCCATAAAGGAGTTTCCTGACTCAGGCGACCTGATTTCTTGGGGCAGGTTTGAGGCTCTGACTACATACAGTCTGTCCCTTTTAGTTTTTGCCTCTGGGACGGGATCGAAAAGTACTGTGCGTACGGTACACAGAGCTCAGACATAAAACAGGGAGAGAGGCCATGCAGAGCTTTTAAAGTCATCGGTTAAACCTTAAAAACCCTTAAAAACCCTTAAACACAATGGGAGTCTGGTGTGCTGGGGTGATGTGATCCGTCTCTTGGCTCTGGCTAAAGCCTGGCAGAGGAGGGCTTTACCGTCTGGAGTCGTTTAATAGATATATAGTTCAGTCCAGCAAAAACACAGTCGTTAAAATGGATGTTTGACATAATCCTAAAACTATTAAAACATGATTGCGCCTCGCTGTGTTGTTGTTAAAAGGTGATGATTGACTCCTGATGATGTTTCCTCTCCCCGTGCAGACCTCCCCCCAGCCCATCTGGAACCATTTCATCAGGTTACGGCCAAAGCCAGAGTCGATCCGTCCCCCTCTACGAGATGAAGTTTCCTGACCTCTGTGTTTACTAGCGCAGAAAGGGAAGTCACAGAACTATTTCACACTTGAGGACGGACGAGGAATTTATTTTTCCGGGAAAGATACCAATCTTTACATGGAATCACATGACCACAGGGGATGAGGAGAAAAAACCACTGTCCACTCAAGAACAAGCTACTTGTTAATCAACATAGTCATCTGAAATTCCGTGTAATTGCAGCCCAAAACAAGCAGGCTATTTATGTCGATTCATGCAGCAGTAAAACAAACTTTTATTTGTCTGTTATTCCCCTCGCGTCTCCTTCGATGTCTGTAGAATCTCCTGTGGTTGGATTTTAACGTTTGAAATTGCCAAGTACTGCGAGGGGACGATAGGTGGCACACTGAGTTGTTTCATTTGAATGAACTGACTTGTTGCATGCCATGTTACTGGACATTTTTGATAGCACTACAACTTGGACATTCTTTCCACCTGTTTGTCCCTTACAGGGTGCCATACTACTGTTGATCACAAAAGTTAGATTGACCGTTTTTTTGATATTTTATTTGTTTTGTTGTTGGTTGATTTTATCGCCGGAGAGAGCATATGTGTAAAAGATGTATTTTAATTTAGTATTTAGTGTATGTTTGAATGAAATATGGACAGATACAACTATGACGCTAATCCTTACCATATCCCATGTTACTCAGCTCTTAAACATCTCTTTTTAATGTTTTACCATTTTTTTCTTTTGCCTTTTTAGTGTTAGCCAAAAGTGCTTTTTCTTTCAGGACAGGCGTTTATTTCCTGCACCTCATATTTTTTCTTTCATATCGTTATTTTTTTGTTTTTATCAGTGATGTAAATGATTTATCTTTGTGCTATCCTCCCAAAGTGAGTGTGCCTTGCAGGTGACTCGAGTTCGAACGTACACGGAAACGCACACTGCTTCACAGTCATGACCACACTTATCTTCTGAAGTGTTTACTGTGATGTTTACCAGATCAAACACTAGAAGGTAAATAAGGATCCTTTATTTTCTCCTTTCCATATAAATGTGTATATACAGAGAAATATATAAATCTATAAGCGGATGTACAGAGTAGGGATTCTTTGGTGTGTGTGTGTACTGTATATAAACTGTATATTAATTCTAATTTTAGACTGCCACTGCACTGATTGTGTCCATAGATGAGGGAGAAAGCTACTTAGATAGTACTCAGATTTGTTTGTAAACTCTTCAATATGTTACATACGGGAGCACTGAGAGGCAAGGGGGATCATCAAAATTCTGGTGATACATGTTTCCAATTCTGAAAAGACTTTTGTGTTAATGAACAGTTCAAATAAGGTGAATCAGGATAATCTTTCCTTTTTTTAAACAACACACAATATATGTACTTTTTATTTTCAAAGACATTAAAACTCACATGGAAGAAAGCATGAATTAACACAAACTAATTGTACGTGCCATATATGGCAAATATAACCCTGGCACAACCTGGATGTTCACCTGTTCTCTATTCACAAACTCAGGAGGGAAATCTTTTAGATCAGAATTTGAAAATATGTAATTTAATACGATTGTTTTTTTTTTTTTACTTGCCTCTCAGGACCTCCGTAGAAACCAGCAACACATGAAATCAAAAAGGTTCATTGACAAGGGTTTGAACAGCCCACAAGAAAACATCTCCATCGTCTTGAGGCCAGTTTATCACACTAGTGACGTCTGAAACGTGTTCTGCTAAAGAATGAATGAAATAATCTACTTGATTATTCGCCACATATTACCAGACAGGTTTTTAGCACCATTGTGACCTGTAGAGCTGCCATCACATTCTCAGTCCTGCTGGAATAAGTTTGCACTCTGTCCTTATGCCACACCGCTGCTAACGCTGCCGCGGCTTCCAAGCAGTGCACCGGTCTCATTCAGCAAGATTAAAACAAGTCTAAAAGCCATTTGTTATGCATGTGTGCACATACACACAGGTATCGAAACAAAGTATAAGGGCAATAACTTGCCACTAGCCTGGCTAACACAGCCCAACTGTTGGTAGCAGATTAGTTTGTGTTTTAAATTGTTACCTTCTGTTGTTGTTGTGGCGCTGTGATGGTCAGTGTTGTGAGAGACCGACCCCCCCCCCCCCCCCTCTGCTTCTGCGCTTCTGTGAACTATCTGCATGGCGCGTGAGCAGCCATGTTTAATGTAACGTGTCCGTTCTGTGTCACGCTCCAATTATTTTTACTATGTCGAGTCATCTGTATGTATATTCATGTCCACTGTATCAGATCTGTTCATGTTTACCATTTTAGTGCAGAAGTGTGTGTGTATTTAATCATTACCCAAGACCAAAATCAGTTTACAGTTTTTTTCCCAGTGACTTTTTCCACAATGTTAACAAAGAACAATTCATATTACAGCGACGTGCAGCTGTTAAAACCTTCCAGCGACACCTTGTGAAGTCTTTTCAGCGCAGATCTGTAAATCTACCAGAGTGCTTGTTGTCATTGCATAGTGTATGGTAATATTGACTAACGGTAAACCAACCTTACTTTTGTCATTAAATGTCTCGTTAATAGATCTGTTTACAACGTAGTGCTGTTGGTCAAAATCTATTCATTCTGTGAACTTTGCACTTTAAAAACTGGATTCCCTAGTGACAAAGGCAGCTTTTACAAGGAGAAAATGCCTTATGAGTGTCAGAACCTGACTTTGCATGCTTGTGATGTTGCCGTACAATAAATGTGTCTGTATCCAGAAATAGTCTGATCTGTTTCTACTTGTTATTGACAATGGGGAAAACGTCATGGAGTGGAATTTTGTTTTCAAATGTGATCTGAATCTGCGTAACATCATCATGCATCATCATACAGTACAATAAAATAAACACATGCTGGAGTGCTGAGTCAGTTGTAGAGGTCAACACATATTAAGCAATCATTAATGTTAGGTTTCCTTAACAATGCTTGTCGTGTTATTATTTTTACTTGCCTGTAATGACTGAGTTTTGTCACTGTGACGATACTTGCATCAGTACTGTCACCTGAGGGAGTGGTTTTTCAGAATTAAATGTATCGTGTATTTTAGTGGTGTCTTTTCTCCTAATGTTTCTCTTACTCGTTCACAACAGAGAGTGCTGCAGCGAGAGCAAAAGTCTGATCATTGAGAAAGAAGAAACAAGAACTGCAAACAAAAACCTGTTAAAACAAAGAAAAAATACTTATAGTTCACATGATTACACAAATGATTTGTTTGTAACTTATAGTTTTATTTTTGAAATTTATTTTATTTTGCTTGACTTATTGACTTATTTTTCTTTTACACTCATAGTTTTGCTTTATATTTATGATACAAAACTAATACCATAGTAGCCTACCCTAGCCATACCCTGGCGCTGCCACTGGTGGGATGTATGGGGAGGGCCATTCTGCACATGCGTTAAATATTTGAATATAATTAATTAAACATTTTTACAGCATTAATTAATTTACAAAAAGATACAACTCTGTAAATAAACTGCATATATGTTTTTAAAAGCTTTCACACCCACGTCTTGCTATGGAATGGCATGCTCTCTTCTTCAAAATATAAAGATGATTCCCACAAGAAAAACAAGAAATCTCTCCAATCAGACCGGCAGCATTATTATATTTATCAAACAAAAAAACTGCTTTGTTTCTTCTCTTTATTTGAGGTTGTAATGCGACCCAGAAAATACATTCATGCTAATGATTGTGACGAGTTAGTTTAAAATAAAGACCTGTGGATACTAACATGCAATGGCTATTAGATTCTCTCGCCTCCATCCTACATTCAGCCCATTATCCTCTGCACATCCTTCACCATAATGTTCTTGAAGAGCTTGGTCAGCTTCCTCCGAGTCCCCCCCCCCCACTGTTTCTTTAAGCTGCCATTACGTTTAGAAGTCGGGCTCCCCCACCTGAAGTGACTCATCCGATAAGTCCCATCTTTCCTCTCCTGCGGGCCCAACGCTTGAGACTTAGGGCTGACTCTCGCCTTTGGCAACACCTGGATTTGACCCCCTCCATTCAGCTGCCCCCTCATTTCATCCTCGTTGCTGCTCAGCTCCCGGCGCACATGGCGGCGGAAACTGCCCTCAGAGGAGCCCCCTCCCTCCAGACTGGAGGCAAAGACTTTGACAGGCCGGCGTTTACGACCAGTGGGTTTGCCCCAGCGGAAATGCTCCATTGAATAGGAGCGTCGCTCATCGGTGTGGTCTTTCAGATATGACCCTGGTATCTTGTCTTCAGACACCAGGCTGGCCAGGATGATGCTGAGCAAGAGGTCATCGTCGTCATTCACCTTCAAGGCCAATGGACTGGGGGGGAGTTCAGTCTGAATGACTGACATGCAGAGCTGAATACAGTCCTGTGTGGAAGGAAGCAAAGAGAAACATCAACACACATTGAAAACTGTGAGTCATGTGAAGAGGTGATACACGGGTGTAAAATACACTGTGGTTTGATAATAGTAGCGGATGCTTGTTTGTGATCATAATTATGCTTTATTCTTTCATATCTGAGTCACCAAATAAATAGACCTCATGGACTCCCTTTATAACGGCGTCAATGTGCAAAACCTCCAACAAAATCTTTAAGATAAAGAAGAAAAACTGAAATATTAGACTTTCTCTCATTGGTGCAAATAACAACCTCTTCTTTGTTGATTCAATTTTGGTCCATAAGATGTTGGATAACAAGGAAAAATGCCCCAAAAGATATCCCAGAGTCCCCGTTGACATCTTCAGATTTTTCTTAAAGGCCAAAACCCAAATATATTATATTTATACAGCCTTGTTGTCTGTTATCTCTCAAATGGATTATTTGTGGAAGAAAACAACCATAACAAAAGATTATTTTGTCCACTGCTATTTCCATATTTAAGGATAAACCTTTAAGCTTAAAATTGTTCTTTTGATGCTATTCTATTTGATCTTTCACTTTGTTTTCGGTTTTGACTACTTTAGGTGAAATCTTTGTTAGAAACACATTTGCTTTGCCGATAGGGGTGGCAGTTACAAAGAGGAAACACTGTAGAAAGGCAAGAATGAAGATGATATAACCGACCGTTTGACCTACCAGTATCCTTCCCTTGTTGCTCAGGCCGTTGCAGATGGGGCATTTTGACCCAAACCCGGGGACGCACACATACGCCATCACCACCACGAACAACCAACATAGGCACACCATCTTCAGCCTGGTGTGGAGGACAGATAAACAAGAGAGGCTATGAGGAACTGTCCTCAGAACATTGAAGAGGATCAACAGTCCCAATAGGCTAGAATAGTCACATATTCTTGCCTTAAAAGGAAGAAATAAATTGTTACTTTTGGGAACAAAAGGTTCTCCTGATGATTGCACTTGCATAACACTTCTTTACATAACTTGACATGTTTCAACACTTTAACAACTGTAATTGGTGGATTTGCAGCTGTGTCACTGCTGAATAATAGCCCTGAGTTCAAATGCAATTCATCCACATTCCTTTTCCAAATTCATAGTATTTGAAGAGATCTGCAGCACATCAATCTTATTTAAAATGGAAAATAATGAAAACCATAAATTGTTTTGATTTAGTTCCCAAAGGAGGCTCGACTGAGGTTTGTGGTTACCGATCATGTGTGACTGTATGAAAATAATCAGTGCTTGGCGAGCAGGGATAGACGAGCAGGGCTAGACATGGATCTCAGTAGGGAACTACGGATTGATCAAAGCTCTCTCTCAAAGGACATTTAACCCTTTTCCTGCACAATTCATTCTTTTTTTTTTACTTCTGTCTTTTATACCCGCGTTAGCGTTTTTAGTTTCATAATTGAACTCTTAACGTATTGTTTGGCGAGACTGCATTTGGGCCCTCCACTTGTTTTCCTGTATACAGCTAAAACTTCACACTAATATTATTTTATTAGAAAAACATGGTAGTGTTTTTTTTCTGAGAGGCAGCCAAAGCAAATTCCATGTATTTATCACTGCAGTCTGTGAGGCTTCATCAAAATAAGCCACTGAGTTGTTGTTTGGAAAACAATGTGTGCTGTCACAAGCATGCAGTTAAAGTTAGACATGGGATAAACAACAGACGTCTTCATTTAAACAACGGGAGTTTGTTTGGCAGTATTTATGAAAAGGCTGCGCAGCGTTCAATACAGGACTGGATAAGAAAGGATTATGACTCTAACCCATACCTGGAAAATTCAACTTTAGTCTTGATTTACACGGCTGACGTTAAAAAACGATGATGATAACCACAGATGGAAATTAGCTATTAGCTATAATCTGGCATATTGCATCTCTTCTCTTTGCTGAGATTAATGGTGTTGTATGCATGGTCCTTCTATAAATAAATACAAATACAAAAAACTACTCATTAAGTAGCTTTTGTTAAAAAAAAGAGAGCAGCTGTCAATCTATTCAGTTGTTTCACATTAAATTGGCTGTACATAATCCCTCTTTTACTGTGAACAATGTATGATTAATTTATTAACATAATACAAATGATAAATTAGTTGGTTATCACCAAGGCTAGTCACTGTGACCTTTTTACCTGTGCTGGACTATGGTGATTTGTTGTATATGAATGCACCTGCCAATTACCTGAGCAAGTTGGATGCTGCGTGTCACAGTGCACTGAGATTTTTGACAAATTGTAAAGCACTTACGCATCACTGTACCCTGTATACCAAGGCGGTTTTGCATCACTTACTGTACGGAGGCTCAGTCACTGGTACTTTTTCATTTACAAAGCCATGTTGGATAAATTACCATCTTATATCTGCTCCCTGATCTCTCTGCGAATTGAAAGTACTTATTGCCTCAGATCGCATGCTGTGGTTTTATTAAATGTGTCAAGTGCTAGGACTGTCTTAGGGAAGAAAGCTTTTAGATGTGCAGCTCCACTAACTTGGAACAGTCTGTAAAAAGAATGGAAAATTACCAAGCTAGTACCACTACATGTTTTTAAAGCTCGGTTGGATGCTACAAAATCAGATGCTGTTGGTACCTGTACATGTGGTTAAATATGTAAATTGTAATCCCTGTACATGTTGCTGTATGATGTCCTTTTGTTGTTCTGTTGTTTATGTTTTTATGTCTTCTTGTGGAACCTACTGCTGCAGGTCTCCCTTGAAAAAGAGATCATTGATCTCAATGGGATTTTACCTGGATAAATAAAGGTTTTGAATTGAATTGAATCACTGTGTGGGATGTTTTTTAGGTCAAGGAGAAAGCAAATATGAATGGCTTGCTTAAAAGAAAATACTATAATTTTTAGAATTTTAGACAGTGTGAGAGGGGCGTGACATGCCACAAAGGTCATTATCCATCCAAATATGTTGTGGTTATGCACGCACTGTAACCACTCAGATTTTTTAAAAGTAGTAAAAGAAGGCACAATAGGGAGAGCCAACAGTTAAAGGTCAGTGAGGTGAAAGGGTCATTTTGTGAGCGGCCAGCCAACATTTGTGCTGTTTCAAGGACAATGCTACATGCACATACATTGCAAGAAAACACATGGGTGTTGTAAGAAGCTGCATTCACCCGGGGGGCCACACTCAGTGCAGATACATTACTTTAATTGTTGAGGAAGATGGACAAACAAATTCTTTCAGCAGCCCTGAATGACTTCCTTTATGTCGCATCTCCACGAGGAAAACGCCCCCCCCCCCCACCCCTCATCTCTTGCTGCTTTGTTTATTATCACATCCTAATCACTCGCTTCTCATGTTAAAACCATCGACTTTATCAACAGGATTTAATTTGAAGATGCTGGCTAACGGAGAAAAATAAAACAAAATTGATACTCGTTTTAACCGCTTGTTTTTAGTTGTTAAGGTTTTACATCTCGTCTCTATGCGCAGCGAGTTGTCTCTCCTTTATTGGGTAATTGTATCCTTTTGTTTCTTCCTCGCTTCTCTATTTTTCCAAGGAGCGACTCCTTGGTGGGCCATCATTTTTGTAACTCTGGCAGAGAGTCTTCCTACAGTATGACTCACTCAGCTCTCTGCAGGCATTATCTGATAACAGAGAGCTGCGATCAAAATAGATTCAAACCGTATGTGTTAACAATCTAAAGAGTTAATTAAATAGTCTGTTAGTTAGATTTGTTTATGGAAGATTTTTTCAATGAAAAGCAATTGAAATATCAGCAAGGAAAACTGTGCATATTCTACAACAGGCTGAGGTGAGACTATACAACACAAACATCTACAACAATTATGATTTACAGAGAAAATGCAGCTGTACATGTACAAAATCCCAAATAAGGTAAGAGTGTGTAATCAATTGCTCAGAAAAAACAAGAAGCTAACGACAACCAGGAACAATTTTGTTTCATGCCAAAAAAAAGCATCCATTGACAAATTTAAGACAATTTGTTTTTACCTTTTCCAAAAGCGTTCCTTTCCTGTATTCTTGCTTTTTCTCCGTTTGTCCACAGATCTTCCAGAGTGGCGACACTTAACTGTGATCCCTCTCCTCCTCCTCTGCTTTCTCTGTGCTCTGTGCTGAAATGCTCAGTATAGGAGAAGGTCTGCTGTTGCTTCCTCAGAGGAGGAAAGCTCTTTTTATAGACGAGCAAAGTGTGGAGGTCGGAGTCTCAAGGCCTCTGGGTGTGATCGAGGTAAGGGGTCTCCTGTTCCTCTCTGGATGGAAGGGAGTGTTTATGGTAAAGGATTTCAAGTCCTCCCACACACTTTGTAATCAATGGTGCAGCTCACGTCATCACATCAACAGGTGAAGCTTTAGTGATGTAGTTAACTAGCTCCTCATGTTTCTTCCTCTGGGTGAGTTGCAATCTTACAAATATCCTGAATGGCTAGATGTTTTAGGGATCTCAGGTACATTTCTTAGGTGCAGGTTAACGTTATCAATAAGAAAAAGAAGCTGAAGTGATGAAATAGATTACTATTAATTCCGTCTCTAAGTCGCTCAAAGGTCAGCCGCCGTTGACATCTTAATGCCAAAAACGACATCCTTTGAAAAGGGAAGGGTAGACGTGAAGTGTTCAAATCAATTTGACTGATTGGATTGTTTTTCGGCGAGTCGTGCATGTTCCCCTGTGTGGAAACTTCATTAGGAAGACCTGACTCACTCAAGTACGTGCACACACACGCACGCACGCACGCACACACACACACACACACACACACACACACACACACACACACACACACACACACACACACACACACACACACACACACACACACACACACACACACACACACACACACACACACACACACACACACACACACACACACACACACGCACGCACGCACGCACGCACGCACACAGCTTTAGAAAGGGAAAGGCCATGCTTTTGAAAAGATAACCGCTCTCCTTTCATGTGTTACAAAGTACATCTTTCTCATTCTCTATGCTAAAGGGAGGTTTATTTTTTCAAGGAAAGATACACAAGGACGAAACCCTGCAGAAAAACTGGAGTGGAGCACAAGAAGAGGCAATGTCTGCCTATCTGCCTGTTTTGGGAGACAATGATTCATTGCCTTCCTTTAAAATACACAATGTGTTCATTTATTCCTTTACTGTGTCTTTGAAAGTCCAAAGGGTCTACTCTAAATAACGAGTACACTCTAAAAACAAATGCCTTGGCTCAACAAAGAAAATCAACGCAACAGTTTGCATCAATGTTTATTGAGTTAAGACAACTTCTAATGAAATTGTCTTGTATGTACTTAATTACCCTCATTCGGGATACACGTTTTTAAGTTGATTACTCCAAAAATTAAGTTGTTCCAAACTGTTTTACCGTATGATTTAAAAGGAATTTTAAGTTGTATGTACTTAATTACCATCATTGTGAACACACGTTTTTAAGTTGACAACCATTTATAAATTAAGTTGCTCCAAATATATTGTATTCAATATTTTTTTTTCTTAGCTTTTACATGTTTTGTTTATGTATTGACACATGCCATACTGTATGATAAGGTGCATGAACACCTGAAATTACAGCTGACTGCAGGAGAGAGGAGAACGATAGTTACGGCTGTAACTACGGTCCTATGAGTCCCGGATGACCGCCAGAGGCGGCGCTTATAGCACTGGATATGTCCATCGCACGCATGCGCAGTTCGAGTACCAATAACAACAAAGTCACCTGTGACCCACGTGACTACGGCTACATAGGCCGGCGTCATTAGTGGATCGGTTCCCAGAATCTTCTCGCGAGCACACAAGAATTGTGACTGGAAACTCTGGCGGTCATCCGGGACTCATAGAACCGTAGTTACAGCCGTAACTATCGTTCTATTTCGTCCCTAATGACCGCCAGACGCGGTGCTTATAGCACTGGATGACTATACCAACCATGGCATGAAGAATCCGAACACTTGCTTACCTAGCTGGAAGCAGCGGAGCTCAGCAACAGGACCACGCCCAAAGGATGGGGAGTGGCGACATTGACCCGGTAGAACCTGGAGAATGTGCCAGACGATGACCACGACGCCACAGCGCAGATGGTCTCCAGGGACACCCCTCTCAGGGCAGCTCAAGATGTTGAGATGCTCCTTGTAGAGTGACATATCACCCCTGATGGCGGGGGGCGGCCACTGGCCCCATAGGCATGTGTGATTGTATCCACAACCCAGTGGGACAGCTGCTGTTTTGAGAGAGCACAGCCCCTTCTCGTGCCGCCATGGCAGATGAAGAGCTGCTCTGATTGTCGTATATGGGCCGTAGCACCAATATACGCCTCTAGCGCACGCACAGGGCACAGCAACTCAGTTGTGCCGTTCTCCTGTGGGACATTAAAGCGCGCCAGCTGGATAGGCCGATTGGAGTGGGCTAGTGGAAGCACTTTGGGCAGGAACGCCACGTTTGGCCAGAGGGCAACACCCGAGCCATCGGAGTTCCACCTCAGGCATGTATCACTCACAGAGAGGGCATGTAGCTCTCCAACTCGTTTCCCTGAGGTCATGGCCAGCAGAAATGCTGCCTTCAGGGACAGCCACTTAAGCTCCACCTGGGCTAGGGGCTCGAAGGGAGGAGATGACAGGGCATTCAGCCCTAGGGGCAAGTCCCAAGCTGGAGCCCTCAGGGTGCTAAGCGGACGCAGCCGTAAAGCCCCTCTCAGGAAGAGGGACAATAACCTGTGGCGCCCCACTGTGGCGCCGTCCACTCCCACATGACGGGCAGATATAGCATCCGTATAGACCTTCAAGGTGGAGTGAGAACGCCCACTGTCTAGAAGGGACTGCTGTCTGGGCAACAGCGTACCTGCTGTCCCAAGGAACACGCACATTCTTGCCCCCCAGTAGAGGTAGAAAGTGCGTGAGTGCAAGCTGCACAGCCCGAAGCTCTAGCACGTTGGCATGGCGTGCACCCTCCTGGGCAGACTACTGACCCTGAACGGTCCTGCCCTGCCGTACTGCACCCCACCCTGAGAGACCTGCACCTATGGTGACGGTCTCCTGGCGGGATGGGAAGGCGCCCATGGGCACGCCCATCAGGAGATAGGCCCCTCCAGTGTGACCGAGAGTGGAGGCAACGCTGCGACACCCTGACTTCCCTGCGCCTGTGCCACTTGGCGTCCAAGTGAAGGCTGTTCAGCCACATCTGCATGGGGCGCAACGCCAGCGGGCCCAAGGGCACAATGGCCGAGGCAGCCTGCCCAAGGGCCGAAGGAACTGAATATAAGGCACCATGTTTCCCGGCCCACGTGGAAGTAGGCATCCCTCAATTCCACGGCTGTGCATGTGCTGTGGTCAGCATATAGAGTGGCAGCACCTTCAAGAATCTGTTGATTCCTCTGAGGTCCAAGATCAGGCGAAATCCGGCGACTTTCTCGCTCACGAGAAAGTACGCCGAGTAGAACCCCCTGGGCTAAGCAGAGGGTCTACTGGCTCGATTGCCCAAGGGTCGGAAGTACAGACAGCCCAGTAACTGAGCTGTAACTGGGAAAGCAGCCTACGACGGTCGTAGGCCAGACCTGGCGACGAGTCTGCACCAATAAGGACATAACTCGTCCCCCTTCCCTAGACATTAGGGCAAAGGCTTACAGTGATGCATCATTGAGGCCCAGCAAAGAAGGCTCAGCCGGCGCCTGCTGCAGAGAGGTAGAGAAAGCCAGTATCAGATGCGTTCCGCTGTGTCGTAGGCCCTACAGAGCAGCTCGTTTGTGACTCTGCACTGAGGCCGAGGGCACCTGGCATTAGGAGCCCGAATCGGGGAGGCGATGGCTGGCTCAATGGATGGCAAGCGACCCAGCCCCACCCTCGCCGGATCCTGCCTGGCAGCAGAGTGGGAGAGGGCCCTGGTGTCTCTCCAGCCTGCATGGAGGTCCCTCAGGTACTCCTCTGAAGGAGGAACAGTGGGAGTGAAAAGGGGCAGGGTTATGCCAGAAAAAGGCGCTAGCCTGAGCCGAGTCGGCCTGCGGAACCTGAAGCTGCAAGCTGCGAGGCATGAGTCTACAGCTCATGCAGGCGCTTTGCGTGAGACCCTCCCTCAAATGCTCGAGGCCAAGGCAGAGGGGGGCAGCGGTCATGGCCGTCCTCGGGCTCAAGAGAAGCCATACAGGCGTGACATGAATAAGCCAGTCTATAGGTAGCCGGATGCAGCGTAGCCGGGAGTGGGCACGAGAACACTGCCTTCACTGGTTGAGTTCATAACGAATGCCAGGTGCAGCGTACCCGGGAGCGGGTGCGAGAACACAGCCTTCACCGGCTACCTGCTGAACGGAAAGAGTAGAGCAATGCTCCTACTCGCCGAACACAGAGAGGGATGTGACTACACCCACGTTACCGGCAGAGGGAGCGGGAGCGAGAGCACTGCCTTCACCTAGCTGTATTAAATAAAGAAGCTTAACAGGACAGCTTAGCCAGGCGGCTGCTGCTAGAATCAAGCAACACGTCTACCAGGAGCGGGGGCGAGAACACTGCCTTCACTGGTTGAGTTAATAACGAATGCCAGGTGCAGCGTACCCGGGAGCGGGTGCGAAAACACAGCCTTCACCGGCTACCTGCTGAACGGAAAGAGTAGAGCAATGCTCCTACTCGCGGAACACAGAGAGGGATGTAACTACACCCACGTTACCGGCAGAGGGAGCGGGAGCGAGAGCACTGCCTTCACCTAGCTGGATTAAATAAAGAAGCTTAACGGGGCAGCCACACCAGATGTTAGCCAAGCGGCCGCTGCTAACAATCAGAGCAATACGTTACAGGGAGCGGGAGCGAGAGCACTGCCTTCACCAGCTGAGTTTAAATAAAGAAGCTGTAACAAAACATGCAAGATGTTCGCCAAGCGGCTGCTGCTAACAATCAAAACAATAAGTTTACCGGGAGCGAGAGCACTGCCTTCACCAGCTGAGTTTAAATAAAGAAGCTGTAACAAAACATGCAAGATGTTCGCCAAGCGGCTGCTGCTAACAATCAAAACAATACGTTACCGGGAGCGGGAGCGAGAGCACTGCCTTCATCAGCTGAGTTAATAATTAAGCTTAACAGTACACGCAAGACGTTAGCCAAGCGGCTGCTGCTAACAATCAAGCGAGATCAAGTCAACACAAATGTTTAAGACCAGACAACTAGCTTCTAAAGAAGAGAACAGCACAGAGCCGTAGTTACAGCAGTAACCATGGCCAGTGCTTACCCGGCATAGAACCGTAGTTACAGTAGTAACTATGGCCAATACTTACACAGCATAGAACCATAGTTACAGTAGTAACTATGGCCAGTACTTACGTGGCTCAGAGCCGTAGTTACAGTAGTAACTGTGGCCAGTACTTACGCAGCTTGCACTAATCCCGGTTCGGCTCCCCACAGCGGCTTATCATCAGAGGCAGACTTCCTCATCGCCCGGCTCCTGCAGCAGGGCATCCCCACAGCCCCAGGCCTCACTCTCTCCCAGCTCCGAGAGCTCTCGGACCAGGTCTCCAGCACAGCTCCCCAGTCCGGGGCAGCAGCCCCAGGCAGCTCCCCAGAGATACCAGGGCGAGGACGCGGCCGCAGCCGCGGAGGAATATAGGGCAGGAAGTCGAGCCCTCCAGGATCCCGTCCGCCTCCAAAATCCACCCCTTCCCAGGCTCGCCAGGCCGGGAGCGGCACTAACACGCCCCTCATGGAGAGTAGCGTGGCCGGCGCCCTGCAATCCCTGGCTAGCTCCATGAGAGCTATCGATGCTCGCCTCCAGGCCCTGGAAGACTCCGGTACAGGAGCGCAGCTTGGAACCGTAGTTACAGTAGTAACTATGGCCAGTACTTACACGGCTTAGAACCGTAGTTACAGTAGTAAGTGTGGCCGGCGTCTAAAAGTGTCAGCCAACGGCTGCACCCTCGATAATATAATATTGGGAGGATGAAATCCTCTTTAATGGCCACACATGCAGAGCACACAGCACACACAGTGAAGATTGTTCTCTGCATATCATCCTAGTACAGTGGTAGTAGACTAGAGTCTAGTACTAGGAGCAGTAAATACCACAATATAGCGCTACTGCAATCAAAACCATACATTAGCGGGAGCGAGAGCACTGCCCTCAGCGGCTGAGTTAAATAATGAAGCTTAACAGTACAGCCAAGCGGCTGCTGCTAACAATCAAGCAACCAAGTCAAAACACAATGTTAAGACCAGATCATTAGCTTCTATGGAATATAACAGCCCGCATAAACCGTAGGCCATGGTCACAGTAGTAACCATAGCCAGTGCTTACATAGGACCGTAGTTACAGTAGTAACTATGGCCAGTACTTACCTTACTCTCTGCATCTAAACAAAAAACGGGCAAATTATGGCACACTTGGCTTTCCATATTAAATTGAATGAGAGACGCGGCTAAAGCTGGGACTCAAATGCTAATGATAGCTCGGGCACAACGCCACAAGCAGAACTCTCAAAAGAGCATAATAAGGGCAACTTTATGGGAGAGGAAGCGGGAACACTGTCGTCACCAGAAAGTCTAAGCCAAACAATAAATAAGACAGCAATCAGGACAACTTAGCTGGGAGAGGGTGTGGGAACACAGCCATCACCAGCAACAAGTTGACACAAACCTGTCCGTCGAGGCTCTGCACAGCCGGCCACAGCTCCTGGAGGACGCGTCTAACGACCCGTAGCTCCGACTGTCAGGATGGGCCGATGGGCCAGCTGCTTGCAGAGAAATCCCTCAGATCAAATGTTCAAACCTGAATGCTGTAGGCTACAAGAATGTAGCCGCGGTACTCTCGCGAAGCGAGAAGATGAAAAGGAACCGATCCACTAATGACGCCGGCCTATGTAGCCGTAGTCACGTGGGTCACAGGTGACTTTGTTGTTATTGGTACTCGAACTGCGCATGTGTGCGATGGACATATCCAGTGCTATAAGCACCGCCTCTGGCGGTCATTAGGGACGAAATAGAACCATTTTATAGTTTGGCTGCAGCACGTTGATTGGCTGCTGGAGAATGAGGTGAAATGAAAGCTTTAGCGCAAGTTCAATAAGGAAGACCTAACAATGAGTCACTTACACGTCACTCTATTGCTCACTTCCCCCTCATTAAATACGAGGGCGTCACCCCTCAGCAGCCCCTCAGAATCTCGTTTAATTTGGCATACTACTCTCAATGAATATAAGAAAGCACTGCGTAAAGCGAGAGCAGCCTACTACTCTTCATTAATAGATGAGAATAAGAATAATGCAAGATTTCTTTTCAGCACTGTAGCCAGGCTGACAGAGAGCCACAGCTCCATAGAGCCTTCTATTCCCATAGCACTCAGTAGTAATGATTTTATGTGCTTTTTTAACGATAAAATTGTTACTCTTAGAAACGAAATTAATGACCTCTTGCCTTTGACCAGTATAGTGTTATCAACAGCTCCCGGAATCGTAAGTTCTAATATTACACTAGATAGTAAACTAGAATGCTTTTAAGCCATTAACCTTGAACAATTACATTCAATGATTCTCTCTTCTAAACCATCAACGTGCATGTTAGACCCAATTCCAACTAAGCTGTTGAAGGAAGTTTTTCCATTAATTAGCACTTCTTTATTAAATATTATGAATATGTCTTTATTATCAGGCTATGTTCCACAATCATTCAAAGTAGCAGTGATAAAACCGCTTCTTAAAAAGCATAACCTCGATCCAGAGGTTTTAGCCAACTATAGACCTATTTCTAATCTTCCGTTCCTCTCAAAAATTCTTGAGAAAGCGGTCGCAAAACAGTTGTGTGATTACTTAAAAAATAATGATTTATTTGAAGATTTTCAGTCTGGCTTTAGAACACATCATAGCACAGAGACAGCTCTGGTTAAAGTCACAAATAATATTCTAATAGCCTCAGACAAGGGACTTGTCTCTATTCTTGTTTTGCTCGATCTCAATGCTGCATTTGATACTATCGACCATGATAACCTATTGCAAAGACTAGAGCACTTAGTTGGCATACAGGGAACTGCTTTAGGCTGGTTTAGGTCCTATCTATCTGAACGCTCTCAGTTTGTACGTGTTAACGATGAATCTTCCACGCAAACCAAAGTTAGCCATGGAGTGCCACAGGGCTCAGTGCTCGGACCTATTTTGTTCACATTATATATGCTTCCGTTAGGCAATATTATAAGGAATCATTCTGTAAACTTTCATTGTTATGCGGATGATACTCAACTATATTTATCAATCAAGCCTGATGAAATTAATCATCTAAATAAAATTCAAGACTGCCTTAAGGACTTAAAAACGTGGATGACCTTAAACTTTTTGATGTTAAACACGACCAAAACTGAAGTTATTGTACTTGGCCCGAAGAATCTACGAAACAAATTATCTAAAGACATACTAACTATGGATGGCATTAATTTGGCCTCCAGTGAGACTGTAAGGAATCTTGGTGTTATATTTGATCAGGATTTATCCTTTAACGCCCACATAAAATCAATTTCAAGGACCGCCTACTTCCATCTACGTAACATTGCAAAAATCAGGCATATCTTGCCTCAAAACGATGCAGAGAAACTAGTCCATGCATTTGTTACTTCGAGGCTGGATTATTGTAACTCTTTATTATCAGGGAGTACCAAGAAGTCAATCAAGTCGCTTCAGCTGATTCAAAATGCTGCGGCTCGTGTACTAACCAGAGTTAGGAAAAGGGACCACATTACTCCTGTTCTGGCTGCCTTACACTGGCTCCCTATAGAACACAGGATAGAATTTAAAATTCTTCTTCTCGCCTACAAAGCCCTTAATGGGCAGGCGCCATCTTACCTTAAAGAACTCATTATACCCTACTGTCCTACTAGGGCATTGCGTTCCAAGAATGCAGGGTTGTTGGTTGTTCCTAGAATCTCTAAAAGTACAATGGGAGCCAGAGCCTTTTCTTATCAAGCTCCACATTTGTGGAATCAGCTTCCAGTTTGTGTTCGGGCGGCAGACACCCTATCCGTTTTTAAGAGTGCGCTTAAGACCTTCCTTTTTGATAAAGCTTATAGTTAGGGCTGATTAGATTCAGCCCCTAGTTTTGCTGATATGTGACCCGCTCTATCGAAATCAGTCGGAAGTCGCAACGGCTCATTTCAGAATAAACGTGGATTTACGTAAAAAACTATTTTTTCAGGGTTCGGGTGTTTTGTTTGATTTTAAACAAACCAAGTCTTGGCTTTCAGAATATGAAACTTTTATTTCCAAAATCACACGATAAGTACATTTTTGAAGCTTGTGAAGGGACGAAGAGGCACCTCTCACTCGCACTCTGCTCTTCCAGCAGCGCCGCCCCCCTCCCTCCGGCTGACATTATGAACGTAAGAGTAAAGTAATCATAGATAACACGGCAGGATCCTTTACAGTTTGTTTTCATCTGATTTAAATTAAACAGAGTCTTGGCTTTCAGAATATTAAACTTGTTTCGGCAAATTCAGATGATAAATATAACTTTGAAGCTTGTAACGGCATAATTACAAGCGGAGAACGGAGTAATTAAAGCAACAGCGGGCACAACAACAGCCGGTGTTTCTCGTGAGGGTTTTCCCCGGGAAACAAACACAATACACACAAACGCAAAAATACACAAACACACACACGCACACACGTATACACACACACTCGCGAGCTTCCCCTCCAAACGAAAATATCTTCCCTCCGTAGTATTTTGATCATTTGCTCCACTAATAATCAATCAGATCGATGGATTCCAGAGAAGAGGAAACTTTAAAGGCCTTTTTCTCAAAATGAGGACTCTGTGACAGTCATTATATAATGTGACATATTTCGCTTAATATTTGGAGTACAAAAACAATCCTGATATCATTAGAAAGCTAGGAATATCCTCTTTCCAACCGTGTATACAACTCAAAATGTGTCTTCGGGTCAATGCGACTGATTTCGATGGAGCAGGTCACATATAGGCTTAGTTTGTCGGGGGACATCTTACTTCTTCCTTCTCTCTGTCTATACCCGTGTACACTCATGTTCCGATTAACCCAGCTTCCCCAAATGTCTTTCTTTTTGGTGTCTATATACGCTGGGATCCGGAGTCATGGATGATCCTGCGGTCCTGTGTCCTGGATCGCGAGCGCTGGATCTTGAGTCGTGGCTGTGGTCCTGGATCATAGGTCCTGGATGGATATCCTCGTGGATTCATCTTCCTATTATACACACATGCATTTCCAAACATTTGGACTACCTATGTTGCAAATGTATTATCTTTTCAATTTACACACGGCATCTATTGCATGTCTGTCCGTCCTGGGAGAGGGATCCCTCCTCTGTTGCTCTCCCTGAGGTTTCTCCCATTTTTCCCTTTAAACTGGGTTTTCTTTGGAAGTTTTTCCTTGTACGATGTGAGGGTCTAAGGACAGAGGGTGTCGTATTGTCATACTGATATTCTGTACACACTGTGAAGACCACTGAGACAAATGTAACATTTGTGATATTGGGCTATATAAATAAACATTGATTGATTGATTGATTGAATTGCTGCACATGCTAAATTCCTTAAATGCCTGCTCTTCCTCCCTGTCAGTTGTCATTTCAGGTGACCACACGCAGTAGTAGTACTACAAGACTCCTCCTCGTGAGAAAAACATAAGAAAGAACTAGCTCAAGATGTCCAACTCGGACAATTCGGAACACGAACCTGCTATGGAAATCTTTGATCCCGGTTCGGCTCCCCACAGCGGCTTATCACCAGAGGCAGACTTCCTCATCGCCCGGCTCCTGCAGCAGGGCATCCCCACAGCCCCAGGCCTCACTCTCTCTCAGCTCCGAGAGCTCTCGGACCAGGTCTCCAGCACAGCTCCCCAGTCCGGGGCAGCAGCCCCAGGCAGCTCCCCAGAGATACCAGGGCGAGGACGCGGCCGCAGCCGCGGAGGAATATAGGGCAGGAAGTCGAGCCCTCTAGGATCCCGTCCGCCTCCAAAATCCACCCCTTCCCAGGCTCGCCAGGCCGGGAGCGGCACTAACACGCCCCTCATGGAGAGTAGCGTGGCCGGCGCCCTGCAATCCCTGGCTAGCTCCATGAGAGCTATCGATGCTCGCCTCCAGGCCCTGGAAGACTCCGGTACAGGAGCGTCAACTTCCGTTGCACTCAGAGCAGCGCTTGCTGCCTCAGTCCCGCCGGGGTTGCCGGGTCAGGGTGTTCCACGAATTCCAGCAGTAGCTCCCCCTTATTCTCTGGCTTTGGCCCTCCCAGCCCCCCCTTCAGGTAGGCCTTTTATTTCCCAAGCCGCCAACATCTCCTCACGGTTTAGGTCGAAAATTCTTGAAGGGAAGGATGTTAATCTGTTTAGCCTTATTCTGCCCTCCCCGGAGTGCGATATCGCCACAGGAGGAAATATCACCGCCGTCTTTAAGGCCGCAGACCCCAGGCTTATCAGAGATATCAGCTTAGGGCAATTCATGGTAGCTTTCGGCATCTTCCGTGACGTTCTCTGCTCCGTCTACCCTGAGAGAAGAGTAGAATTAGATACGTACATGGCCATTATTGGAGACATTAACATCAGATACGGGAAATCTGTCTTCTATCAGTACCACAAAAGCTTTTCAAGTAAAGCAGCGCTCCACCTAGCGCATAGCAATATCCGCCTGGATTGGTCAGTGATGGACATCGAGCTGCTCGTGATGGCTACCGGCGGCCAATCTGCTATTTCATGCAACAGCTGCGGAGCGCAGGGCCACATCGCTCCCCTCTGCCCCTCAGTGCCTTTCTCCGCGCCCAGAGCCTCCCACATGCAGTATGCTGGGAACGATAGACCAAGCCGTCAGGTGCAGATTAGACACGAAGATAAGATCTGTACTAGGTTTAACGAAAATGTTTGCACTCACCCTTACTGTACATTTCTTTACATCTGCAGTTCCTGCAGGGATGCACACCCGAAGTCTGTGTGCCCCAGGCACAGCCGAAACCTTACAGTAGCTCTGCGCCAGAAACCTCGTGGTGGAAAAACATTTTGAAACATCACCCCTCCACTCCCATTAACATCCCTCAGCTAGCAGCGGCGCTATCCACTCACCCAGATTCCGTGTTCGTGGACTATCTCCTGTCAGGGCTCTCCCAAGGCTTCAGGGTAGGGGTCCTCTCATCTCCCACAGTTACTTTCGTAGCAAGAAACTTACAGTCAGCCGCTAAAGAACCCAACATAGTTTCCCAGCTCATCGACAAAGAACTTCTCAAAGGATATATAATCGGTCCTTTTAGCTCCTCCCCCTTCCCAGTGTTCCGTTCATATCCCATCGGAATAGCCACACGCAAATACTCTGAGAAAAAAAGGCTGATTTTCGATCTGTCCGCTCCCCGTTCCAGCCCATTCTGCAGCGTCAACAGCATCATCGCTCCAGATCAGTTTTCCCTTCACCATGCCTCAGTGGATAATGCAATAAAGATGATTAAGTTCACAGGGCACGGAGCTTGGCTCTCCAAAGCGGACATTACCGATGCCTTCAAAATCATCCCCATTCATCCGTCTCAGTGGAATTTGTTTGGTATTAAGTGGGAGTCCAAACTCTATTTCGCCGTTCGCCTGACCTTCGGGTGCAGAAGCAGCCCCTGCATTTTTAACTCCTTCTCGGAAGCGCTCTGCTGGATCCTGCTGAACAGGGATCTCACTGGCCAAGCTGAAACATTGCTTTCAGGAGTTAGGTGTCCCTCTCTCCAAAGAGAAAACGTTAGGTCCCGACACACGCTTAGAGTTCTTAGGCATCATTCTCGACTCACAGCGGCTTATCATCAGAGGCAGACTTCCTCATCGCCCGGCTCCTGCAGCAGGGCATCCCCACAGCCCCAGGCCTCACTCTCTCTCAGCTCCGAGAGCTCTCGGACCAGGTCTCCAGCATAGCTCCCCAGTCCGGGGCAGCAGCCCCAGGCAGCTCCTCAGAGATACCAGGGTGAGGACGCGGCCGCAGCCGCGGAGGAATATAGGGCAGGAAGTCGAGCCCTCCAGGATCCCATCCGCCTCCAAAACCCACCCCTTCCCAGGCTCGCCAGGCCGGGAGCGGCACTAACACGCCCGTCATGGAGAGTAGCGTGGCCGGCGCCCTGCAATCCCTGGCTAGCTCCATGAGAGCTATCGATGCTCGCCTCCAGGCCCTGGAAGACTCCGGTACAGGAGCGCAGCTTGGAACCGTAGTTACAGTAGTAACTATGGCCAGTACTTACACGGCTTAGAACCGTAGTTACAGTAGTAAGTGTGGCCGGCGTCTAAAAGTGTCAGCCAACGGCTGCACCCTAGATAATATAATATTGGGAGGATGAAATCCTCTTTAATGGCCACACATGCAGAGCACACAGCACACACAGTGAAGATTGTTCTCTGCATATCATCCTAGTACAGTGGTAGTAGACTAGAGTCTAGTACTAGGAGCAGTAAATACCACAATATAGCGCTACTGCAATCAAAACCATACATTAGCGGGTACGAGAGCACTGCCCTCACCGGCTGAGTTAAATAATGAAGCTTAACAGTACAGCCAAGCGGCTGCTGCTAACAATCAAGCAACCAAGTCAAAACACAATGTTAAGACCAGATAATTAGCTTCTATGGAATAGAACAGCCCGCATAAACCGTAGGCCATGGTCACAGTAGTAACCATAGCCAGTGCTTACATAGGACCGTAGTTACAGTAGTAACTATGGCCAGTACTTACCTTACTCTCTGCATCTAAACAAAAAACGGGCAAATTATGGCACACTTGGCTTTCCATATTAAATTCAATGAGAGACGCGGCTAAAGCTGGGACTCAAATGCTAATGATAGCTCGGGCACAACGCCACAAGCAGAACTCTCAAAAGAGCATAATAAGGGTAACTTTATGGGAGAGGAAGCGGGAACACTGTCGTCACCAGAAAGTCTAAGCCAAACAATAAATAAGACAGCAATCAGGACAACTTAGCTGGGAGAGGGTGCGGGAACACAGCCATCACCAGCAACAAGTTGACACAAACCTGTCCGTCGAGGCTCTGCACAGCCGGCCACAGCTCCTGGAGGACGCGTTAACAACCCGTAGCTCCGACTGTCAGGATGGGCCGATGGGCCAGCTGCTTGCAGAGAAATCCCTCAGATCAAACGTTCAAACCTGAACGCTGTAGGCTACAAGAATGTAGCCGCGGTACTCTCGCGAAGCGAGAAGATGAAAAGGAACCGATCCACTAATGACGCCGGCCTATGTAGCCGTAGTCACGTGGGTCACAGGTGACTTTGTTGTTATTGGTACTCGAACTGCGCATGTGTGCGATGGACATATCCAGTGCTATAAGCACCGCCTCTGGCGGTCATTAGGGACGAAATAGAACCATTTTATAGTTTGGCTGCAGCACGTTGATTGGCTGCTGGAGAATGAGGTGAAATGAAAGCTTTAGCGCAAGTTCAATAAGGAAGACCTAACAATGAGTCACTTACACGTCACTCTATTGCTCACTTCCCCCTCATTAAATACGAGGGCGTCACCCCTCAGCAGCCAATTGCTGCACATGCTAAATTCCTTAAATGCCTGCTCTTCCTCCCTGTCAGTTGTCATTTCAGGTGACCACACGCAGTAGTAGTACTACAAGACTCCTCCTCGTGAGAAAAACATAAGAAAGAACTAGCTCAAGATGTCCAACTCGGACAATTCGGAACACGAACCTGCTATGGAAATCTTTGATCCCGGTTCGGCTCCCCACAGCGGCTTATCACCAGAGGCAGACTTCCTCATCGCCCGGCTCCTGCAGCAGGGCATCCCCACAGCCCCAGGCCTCACTCTCTCTCAGCTCCGAGAGCTCTCGGACCGGGTCTCCAGCACAGCTCCCCAGTCCGGGGCAGCAGCCCCAGGCAGCTCCCCAGAGATACCAGGGCGAGGACGCGGCCGCAGCCGCGGAGGAATATAGGGCAGGAAGTCGAGCCCTCTAGGATCCCGTCCGCCTCCAAAATCCACCCCTTCCCAGGCTCGCCAGGCCGGGAGCGGCACTAACACGCCCCTCATGGAGAGTAGCGTGGCCGGCGCCCTGCAATCCCTGGCTAGCTCCATGAGAGCTATCGATGCTCGCCTCCAGGCCCTGGAAGACTCCGGTACAGGAGCGTCAACTTCCGTTGCACTCAGAGCAGCGCTTGCTGCCTCAGTCCCGCCGGGGTTGCCGGGTCAGGGTGTTCCACGAATTCCAGCAGTAGCTCCCCCTTATTCTCTGGCTTTGGCCCTCCCAGCCCCCCCTTCAGGTAGGCCTTTTATTTCCCAAGCCGCCAACATCTCCTCACGGCTCAGGTCGAAAATTCTTGAAGGGAAGGATGTTAATCTGTTTAGCCTTATTCTGCCCTCCCCGGAGTGCGATATCGCCACAGGAGGAAATATCACCGCCGTCTTTAAGGCCGCAGACCCCAGGCTTATCAGAGATATCAGCTTAGGGCAATTCATGGTAGCTTTCGGCATCTTCCGTGACGTTCTCTGCTCCGTCTACCCTGAGAGAAGAGTAGAATTAGATACGTACATGGCCATTATTGGAGACATTAACATCAGATACGGGAAATCCGTCTTCTATCAGTACCACAAAAGCTTTTCAAGTAAAGCAGCGCTCCACCTAGCGCATAGCAATATCCGCCTGGATTGGTCAGTGATGGACATCGAGAAACCTCGTGGTGGAAAAACATTTTGAAACATCACCCCTCCACTCCCATTAACATCCCTCAGCTAGCAGCGGCGCTATCCACTCACCCAGATTCCGTGTTCGTGGACTATCTCCTGTCAGGGCTCTCCCAAGGCTTCAGGGTAGGGGTCCTCTCATCTCCCACAGTTACTTTCGTAGCAAGAAACTTACAGTCAGCCGCTAAAGAACCCAACATAGTTTCCCAGCTCATCGACAAAGAACTTCTCAAAGGATATATAATCGGTCCTTTTAGCTCCTCCCCCTTCCCAGTGTTCCGTTCATATCCCATCGGAATAGCCACACGCAAATACTCTGAGAAAAAAAGGCTGATTTTCGATCTGTCCGCTCCCCGTTCCAGCCCATTCTGCAGCGTCAACAGCATCATCGCTCCAGATCAGTTTTCCCTTCACCATGCCTCAGTGGATAATGCAATAAAGATGATTAAGTGCACAGGGCACGGAGCTTGGCTCTCCAAAGCGGACATTACCGATGCCTTCAAAATCATCCCCATTCATCCGTCTCAGTGGAATTTGTTCGGTATGAAGTGGGAGTCCAAACTCTATTTCGCCGTTCGCCTGACCTTCGGGTGCAGAAGCAGCCCCTGCATTTTCAACTCCTTCTCGGAAGCGCTCTGCTGGATCCTGCTGAACATCGTCAGAATCCCCTCCGTCCTTCACCTACTGGATGACTTCCTCCTCATAGATCCGTCACAGGACAGCTCAGGGATCTCACTGGCCAAGCTGAAACATTGCTTTCAGTAGTTAGGTGTCCCTCTCTCCAAAGAGAAAACGTTAGGTCCCGACACACGCTTAGAGTTCTTAGGCATCATTCTCGACTCCATAGACATGAAGGCGTCTCTCCCCTCCGACAAATTGCAGCGCATCCGGGACATCACCAAGTCATACTGCGAGCAACAAGTCATCACAAAACAACAGTTGCTCTCCCTTCTCGGACACCTCAACTTCGCCATGCGCGTCATCCCCCAGGGGCGCTCGTTCATCTCCCGCCTCCTGGACGCAGCATTGGCGGTCGACAACCTCCATGACTGCATTTTCTTTGACGAAGGCTGCCGCTCAGACCTACGTTTCTGGTCCCTCCCGCTCGCCCACTGGAACGGAGTTACTTTCTTTTATGATGACCTTGTGTGTTCCTCTGACTCAATGAGGTTTTTCACGGATGCCGCCCCATCCGTGGGTTTTGGGGGTTTCTTCCAGTGAGAGTGGTTCGCAGGGTCATGGCCCCCGTCATTCCCTAATCATGCTTCATCCTCCGCTCTGCACGAGATCTTTCCGATCGCCGTTGCATGCCACGTATGGGGTCGCCTGTGGTTCCGTAAACGCATCTCGGTGCTGTGCGACAACCAGTGGTCGAAATCATCAACAAGGCGCGCTCCCAGTGCAGCGACATTATGCCATTCATGAGAAGCATCACGCGGTCCTCCATAATCCACAACTTCATCATCACAGCTCGCCACATTCCCGGTCACCTCAATGTTGTTGCTGACTCCCCCTCTCGCTTTTATTTCCAGACATTCCGGAACCTCTGCCCGGAAGCCAGCTCGCAACCAGTCGGAATCCCTCCACTTCATCTCCTCTCTCTGCACTAATCGAGAGTCCCCTAGCTCGGCACCTCGAGTCTGCCAGATTCTTTATGAGAAAGGGCTTAGCCACTTCCATCCTCAAATCCTACGATTTCGCATGGAGAACGTTCGCTTTTTTCTGCCGCTCAGTAGGTGTCTCACTCAAACCTGTCCTCATCTCCACCGTGTGCGCCTTCATGGGCTACTGCACCACTGATCGACACCTCAAACCTCAGTATATCCGGAGCCTCTTAGCAGGCATTCAATTTAATGTTCGCTGCTCCGATCCTAGCTTTCCCAGCCTATTTTCAAACCCAACAGTTAAACTTATTCTTAAAGGGTTGTATAAGACGTTTCCCCCCGCTGCATACCCGAGGCTCCCTATCACGCTCCCCGCCCGGACGCATGGAGGTAGCTCATTATGGATATCACCGGTGGATATCGATTTTATGGCTTTCCAGAATTTTCTAGGGTTGTTCAGGTTCTTTGTGGTAACTGACAGATAATACTTAGATTTAGCACTTTTGACATGTGAAGTGAATCTATTTCTTAGCTGCCTAAAACGCAGCCATTCTACCTCTGAGCCTGATTTCCTAGCCTTTGCCCAGGCCTTGTTTCTCTCATGTAGGAGACTAGATAATTCAGCAGAAAACCAAGGATTGTCTCGTCACTTCACTCTAAATGTATGCAGGGGTGCATGTCTATCTATAATTTCCATAAAACCAAGATAAAAATAAGACCATGCAGTCTCAACATCAGCACCCAAATCGATTTTTCCCCAATCAAACCCAAACAGATCATGTACAAAACCCTGATCCACAAAATGTGTTATGTCTCTCTTGATGATAATACGAGGTTTAACCTTTTGGACTTTTGTGTCCCTAATTGTGGCTACAACAGAGTGGTCACTCAGATCATTCGCAAATACTCCCACAGCTGAGTATTTATAGGGAATATTAGTTAGAATGAGATCAATTAGGGAGGATTTATTTGGGGACTTAATATTAGGGCGAGTAGGACTGTCAACAATCTGAGTAACATTTAAAGAGATACAAAGGTTTTTAAAATCCTCTGACACTGTAGTTAACCAGTGCCAGTTAAAATCTCCAAGTAGCACTATTTCCTTGTAGTCTAGTTGCGATACAAGATTTGCTAGCGAAGACAAGGAGTCTTTGACAGCTGAGGGGGGTCTGTAACAGCCCACGACCATGACCTGTTGACCCTTTGCCACTTCTATATTTAAGGCTACAAATTCAAATTGCTTACTGATAGATTTGGAAACTAATGTGGATACACTGAACTTATTCTTAACATAAATGGCAACGCCACCACCTTTATTAGGCAATGTGGTCCTGAAGACACACAGAGGTGCTTTTGAGTACTTTGCCTAGTGTTTAAATGCATGTGGACAGATTTTGTCAATCCCAACCGTGCAAGTTTTAGTACCTTCTCATCTGTTTTGCAGGTTCCATACAATATTTGAACTGGTTAAGAGAAGAGCAGAAGCCACTTTTCAAATGTTACACAATCCTTTTCCCATACCATTGCTGTCAACACCTATCCATGCTGAACGTTGCTAAGATATTATTGATTGAGGTGTGGCCAAAAGTGCAATATGCTTCAAAATGTAACTGACAGAGAGCATTGCTTTTGTCCTGTGCCCATGGATTTTATTTTATTTCAAGATTTGTAATTACGTCGCTAAACTCCTTGAAAAGGTCCTCTTCCTTTTCTCCAAGGTACACGACAAGGCAGCGGATGGCTATAGTTCTCTGCGTAATTCAATTGTATTGTGCTATTTTTGAAAAAGGTAAAAAAAGATAAATGACCTAAATGAATATATTCTGAATGGGTGACTGCCAACAACTTGCATTTCAATGACAACTCTAAATAACGATCCTACCTCAAGAAGCATGTCCTTGATCTGCTTCACCGAGATTCATTTTTAATAAAAAGTTATATCACAATAGTAACAAAAGTATTTTTACTCTCACAGTAGCCTCTACTACTTTGTATCCTCTCACAGAACTATTCACAGTTCAAAGGCTGCTAATTTTGGTCAAACAGCAATTTGCCTATACAGTGCAACTACAAGGCTATCTACTGTATTTGAATGACAAAAGATGACACTCACCTTAAAATGTCCTTTGTATAGTATTTCTATTTGTCTTAACTGTGGGAACTTGTCCAGGCATGTTAAGTGGGCGTGGACTTGAAATCCTTAACTCAAGGTGTAGAACAATTAAGTTATCAAGCCAATTGCATTACTTACTACAACTTGAATTTTGTTTTAAGTCAATTAACGCAGAAATCAGAGTTCAAATTACACACAATATTAAGTTGATGTAATTACCAACATTATTAACACTGCACATAGAGAACACAGTTCCGGTCACACCACTACGCATGCGTGGAAGTTGTGTGTGAAGTCTGAGAGCGTGTAGCTCCCGTATCAAACTTTTTGAGAAATCAGGTTATGATCAGATGAGCAAGTTGATCACTCAAAGTTTATAGTGAAATACGATGTGGGGAATGTAATGCCACCGAAGAAACCAAACAAAAAGGCTAAAGTGCCATTGAATGAGAGCAGCGGTCTTTCGGGAGTGATTGACACACAAGCAGCAGAGGAGAACGCCATGGAGAGCGGGGCCTCGCAGGTGAACCACTCGGAGCTGTCGGTACTAATACGCTCCATAATAAGAGAGGAGATAGGGGCTGCTTTCGAGAAATTCCAGCCGCAGCTTGATGCTTTAAAGGGAGAACTTGACTCATGTTGTCAGAAGCTCGGTGATATGGAGGAGGGGATAACCGACATGGATTGTAGGGTTGCTATACTCGAAACCGCAAATGGCAATCTAATGAAGGAAAACAAAGAGTTCAAAGACAAAATAGAGAGGATGGAGATTCAAAGCAGAAAGTTTAATCTACGTGTGATTGGACTGAAAACGGACATTGAGAAGAGCGATCCCATTGCCTTTGTGACAAACTTTTTAAAGGAGGTGTTCGGAAGTGAGCTCTCATGTGAACCGGCAGTCGAGATTGCATACAGGATTGGGCAGGGGACTGATTTGAGACCCAGACCTATGATTGTCACTATGCAGAGATATCAAGCTAAGGAAGCTATCTTGAAGCTGGCAAGAAGCAAGGGAGAGATTCTTTTCCGTGACATGCGAGTGAAGATATTTCCTGATATTACTCCAGATATTGCCAGGAAGAGAGCCCTATTCAATGACGTCAGGATGAAGCTGCGCAAGGCTGAGGTGAGGCATGGACTATTGTTCCCCGCAACGCTCATCGTAACCTTCAATGGACAAACCAAACTTTATCGGGACTGTAGTGAAGCTGAGCATTTCTATAAAACAGTGATAAGCCCGGTTTCAGTTCAAACCAGAAATGAAGGTGGGAAATGACTGATTGACATGACCAGATAGATGGTATGATTATACATATAGGAGAAGAAATTAATTGTATTATGAAAATGGAAATTGTTGCAGTTTTGGTGATATCCACAATTGTTTTATTTTCTTGTGGGCCAATATTCACTGGTCTATGAGTTATCTACTCATTTATTTGAAGTTATTTACTTCATCATCTGCGAGTATGAATTTATGTTTATTAGATTTTGAATAGAGACAAATTTCAACTTGTCTCTATTGTTGTTTATTCTTCCTAAAATGTAATTGTGATGTATTGATTAGATCTAGTGTTGCGAGACATTACCATGAATATATTTCATACTATTATTTAAAAATGATTGGGAGCTACCGTGAAGCTCGTCTAATTGAGCGAGTGAGTATGCACATTTATAACAATCTATGTGCAGATAAATGTTGGGTTATGTATGTGATGGTGTGTGTGGTTGAAATTGTGTTACATCTATGTTTTAGTTCAGCTCTCATTTTGATAGGAAGTGAAAAAGAGATAACATTTAAATTGCCATCTTAATGTTGAATAAGTTACCAAGTAAAGGGTTTAAATTGGCTCACATAAATATATGTAGTTTAAGAAATAAAGTGTCTGAGATAGAGGAAATATTATCATGTGGTATTCATTTGTTAGCAATATCTGAAACTCACTTAGATGACACATTTAATGACGCTGCTGTGGATATTGATGGATATAGAATATTTAGAAAGGACAGGAATGCATATGGAGGTGGGGTGGCAGTATACATTCAAAAGCAAATACCAGCTAAAGTGAGATATGATTTGATGTCTGCTGATATTGAAGTACTTTGGTTGCAAATTAACTTACCTCACTTGAAACCTTTGTTGGTAGGATGTTGTTACAGACCTCCAAATGCAAACTTAATTTATTTAGACAAATTATGTGAAATGTTAGACAAAGTTTGTGATCTTGACAGAGAGATTTATTTTATCGGAGATTTAAATATTGACTGGAATATGTTGCACTGTGCCCTTAAAAACAAGCTGCAGACAATAATTAATACATGTAACTTGGTACAAATGGTGACTAAACCTACTAGGATATGCATAAAGAAAGATGGGTCAAAAAGTGCAACTTGTATTGATCATATATTTACTAATTTTAGCCATGTATGTTCTCAGGCAATATCAATTCCAGTAGGGTGTTCTGATCATAATTTAATAATTATCATGAGAAAGACAAAGGTGCCAAAAGCTGGACCAAAAGTAATTGTGAGGAGATCAATGAAATATTTGAGTGAAGAGTCATTTATACAGGCTGTTCAAAAGATATGTTGGAAACATGTTTTTGAGAAAGTCGATCCAGATGATGCTCTTGATGTCTTTAATTTGTTATTCATGCAGGTGATTGATAAACATGCTCCACTTAGAAAACAGACTGTAAGGAACGTTAGACCACCCTGGTTAGATGAGGAATTAAGGGATCTAATGAAACAAAGAGATGATGCAAAAATTTAGCTCTCTCATCAAGTTATGAGTCAGATGGGCAAATGTATAGAAGGTTAAGGAATTATGTTACAGCATTAAATAAAAAAAAAACAGTTGTATTATGGAAATAAAATTAAAGAGATAAAGGATGACAAGAAAAAACTGTGGAGCTTAGTGAATGGCATGATGGGCCGAAAGCCGAAATCCACCTCAACATATCTTGAGGTGGATGGGACATTTTTGACAAAACCAGTACAAATTGCTAATCATCTGAATGATTATTTTCTTGAAAAAGTAAAACATTTGAGGAGAAATATGAATCAAACTATAAATAGTAACTCCACATTTCTAATAAAGGATTTAATTATGAAAAATAAGAAGTGTACATTTAAAATAGAGAAAGTGACAATTACAGATGTTGAATGTCTACTAGGGAAATGTAATGATAAACCACCAGGAGTGGATAATTTAGTTGGTACATTTCTTAGATATGTTGCTAATTTAGTTGCAGAGCCTATCTGTCATATTATAAATTTGAGTATTGATAAATGTATTTGCCCACAGGCATGGAAAATAGCAAAAATTATTCCACTTGCAAAAAATCCAGCTGGACCATTTTCTGGTACAAATAGCCGTCCAATAAGTTTATTACCAGCATTAGCAAAGATAATGGAGAGAATAATTTTCAATCAAATACAAAAATACTTTGAAGGTAACAAACTTAATACTGTGTATCAACATGCTTATAGACCTGGCCATTCCACATGCACAGCTTTAACACAAATGACAGATGACTGGAAGGGCGAACTAGATAATAGGAAGTTAGTGGGTGCAGTACTACTCGATTTTAGTTCTGCTTTTGATGTCATTGACCATTCTTTGTTGTTACACAAGCTGGAACAATATGGTTTTCATTTGGAAATGCTGAAGTGGTTAGAAAGTTACCTGACAAATCAAAGTCAAACTATTTTTTTTAATGGAAGTCTCTCAAAGATGAAAACAGTCACCTGTGGAGTACCTCAGGGTAGTTGTTTGGGACCACTTTTATTTTCTATTTTTACAAATGACCTACCATTAGTGTTAGAAAAAGCTAAAATTTATATGTATGCAGATGACTCAACAATATATTATGCAGCATCAACTACAAGAGAGTTGACAAATGTTATGAATAAAGATCTACTACTGATATCAGAGTGGGTCATAAATAATAAGTTGGTACTTAATGCCGGAAAAACAAAATCGTTATTAATAGGATCAAATCAAAGTTAAAAGGTGAACCAAAATTGCAACTACATTTAAACCATATTGAAATTGAACAGGTCAAGGAGACATAATTGCTAGGTATAACCCTGGATCATAAATTATCTTTGTCTAAACAAATTGATAATGTTGTATGTAAAATGGGAAGGGGTGTGTCACTTCATAAATATTTGCCTATGGATGTCAGTAGACAAGTTTTGGATGCTTTGGTTCTGTCGCAGCTTGATTATTGTTTGGTTATATGGTCTAGTGCTGCTGAAAAAGATTTAAACAAACTACAAGTAGCACAAAATAAGGCAGCACGATGTGCACTGCAGTGCTCCTACAGAACCAGAGTCACTGAAATGCTGGAGACACTGAAATGGTTAACTGTCAGACAGAGGTCAACATATATTTTATTGAATTTTGTCAGAAATATTACAGTGACTCACTCACCAGATATATTATCACAAAGGTTTATAGCGCAATATGCACAACATAACTATCAAACACGACATACAATAGAAGGAAGGTTTGTATTACCCAAATCTAAATCAAATATGGGACAGAAAACAGTCATGTACAGAGCCATGATTAGCTGGAACTCTTTACCGGTTCACATCATTCAGGAAAATTCTCAAGTACATTTCAAATGGTTGCTAAAAAATTATTTAAGTATTACAAAGTCAATTTGAACTGTGCCTGTGGCTATGTATGCATATATTATTATGTACACTTATTTGTATTTACTTTTGTTTGGCCTTAGGATGGCGATAATTGGATGACTATTTTAGTTTCACTTAATTTCACTGTAAATAGCATGAAATTATGAGCTGTTTTGTTTTGTTTTAATTTTGTTGTATGTTTTGAGTGTGTGAGGACCCCAGGAAGAATAGCCAATGCTCATGCTAGTGCTAATGGGGATCCTAATAAAGATAAAGATTACGTCAACACAACTTATAAATTAATGTTTGCAACTTAAAATGTTTATCTAAATCAATTAACTCACATTTTTATCTTGCAACCATGCATTTAATTAAGTGGAGGTGAAAGGTCGCCTGAATTCGTTTTTAGAGTGTAGGACATGAATATGCGGCCGACAAACTGCACCTCAGACAGCATTCCCTCTCGCCTTCTCAGAGATGTTTTTGAATCAGTTGGAGCAAGTATTTTATTACTTCTAAACACCTCTCTTAGCTCAGGATGTGTCCCAGCTGCCTTCAAACATGCCTTGGTTAAGCCACTACTTAAAAAGAAAAATCTTAATCCCTCCATTCTCGCAAATCTCAGGCCCATTTCCCAGCTACCCTGGAGCGAGTAGTCTACGCCCAGCTGCAGTCATTTTTAACCACGCATGGTATCCATGAAAAATGTCAGTCTGGCTTTAAACCTATGCATAGTACTGAAACAGCCCTTTTAAGAGTTTTTAATGAT